>NW_017140401.1:215138-236295 GCF_001652005.2 Ceratina calcarata
TTGCACAAAAATCCGCGGCGCATTTATAAAAATTGGGATGTGACGAATGCAGACGGAGAAAAACCGTTGGACACCCGCAGTTCCGCTCACCGAGGAAACTTTCTTCACGACTTTCGGGGAGGCAAGTGGAACTTCATGATGAGTCGTCGTCGGGTCAGCGCGCGAAACTTTGCGGTTCGTTGCCCGGCGCATTCGTGGTCGAAACGTTTAACGGCGGAACGACTTCTTGCGTTGCGGACGATAACTGGCTAGTCATTTAACTTTGGTTGTTGTTGCACGCGCGCGAACGTGTTCAACGTCCAAGGGAGAGGCCGCTGTGCGCCACCAGCCAATTAGCCAACTTTCTTTTCGCCGACGCGACGGGACGACCACGACGCTTCGTGTACACCGTTATTAATTTCACTATTAATCAGCTGACAGCGGCGTAATTTCGTTACGTTAAGGTTCGGGAAACATCTGGCGAGCTGGTTTCATAGTAAACAGCCGTGGGGAAAAATTCGATTCACTCAAAAGTTTGCAATTTTAATGAATCCCGGTGGAAACGACAATGAACTACTTACAATGAAATACAATGAAGAACTATAGAGAAATGTAGTTCTTATACAAAATAATATTTTGATGTGATTTAACTGATCAATGTCTATATCATAAGGAACTGATATTTTTATTCCACAGAAATCTCTTCTCTTTCCCCCAGTAAAAGTTACATTGAATTCGAGCGAATCGCAATGAATTTTGATTCCAGATTCGGGAGCTTACCTCGAAATCCGTGAAAGCTTTGTACGTGAGGATCAGACAGCCGCCGAAGAACAGACAGGTGGCCAGATTTCTGGTGTCGGCCAACGATGCGACCAAAGGAACGGATCCCATCTGCCAATCGTGCGACAGCGTTGCCGGGCATAGCAGCAACCAGCAATTCAGCGCCGCCAGATAGCAGAACGTCAATAATCTGAAATCAAGGAAAAAATAAAAATAAAATGAAATTCTCGTTAACGACGTCGATACGTGGCGGCCCAAATCGAGCGAGGGGAAAAGGCAACGAAAGTAAAAATGCAACATTTCGGTCGAAAAGGTTCGAACCGATTTTCGCGGAATAATCGCATTTCGCTGGGCTTCTGGCACGTATGCGGCTTATTACTATCCGAAAGCGTCAATCACGTGTCACCGAGGTGCTCGATCAGACGTGTCAAATTCAGACCCCATGAGGTCCCGTCAAATATACCATTTCCCGTTCTAATTTATCGTATTGATCCGACTACTTTTACTAACAGACTGAATTAAAGCACGACTCCTATTCTCTTATGAGAAACTTATACAATGAAAGTGGTTATGTTTTAAGCAAAGTGGAAAAGATATTTCTTATTACTAACTTTCCTATTAGATATATAAGTAATAAGAATTTCTCGGTAATAGACCTAATGCAATGAAACTCTAATCAGTATGTACAAAATACAAAGGATATAAGAGTAGAAGATAAAAAATAAAAATCGCACTTCTTTCTTAATTACACTAAGTAACCAATTAACTAAATAGTTAATGAATTAATAATTAACATTAATGAGAAAAATGAGATGGTTATTGCTCCATTATCTAAGCATTGTTTTACCACGCAGCGCACACAGAACGTGATCGATTTCAACTAATTCCAAGCATGCACCGTTAAATACATACGGCCTAGTTATTCTACTCGTGAAATTACCTTGAATTTCTGTTTGATCATTGTCAGTTCGATTTTTCTTTTATATGCAAATTGTAGAGACGTAAATTGACCTAATTTAACTTATTCCACACTTAACGGAATTTGAGCACACTTCAATTAATGGTTTGTGCATTTAGTAATTGTATTGCTTTTACACTCTACGCGCATATATATACAGGGTGTCCGAAAAGGTTGGTCCAACTGGAACAACCAAAATTATAGTACGTGTTCCCGAGGTTAAATAGATGAAAAAATTTCATATAATCTTATGTCCGGAAATGCTTTATTAGAAAGACGTAAGAGTTCATACATTAACGGTAGAGCTGGTTTATAGAAATACGATAAAAACAAAACATAAACTTTGGGAATGTATTCAAAATGCATTTACTATTATTTCCAATGCGGTCGGAATATTTGAAAGAATTTGGCAATCACTAATTTGACGAATAGAAGGGTGCATTTTTGCAGAGGAAGGAATTTTCGAACATTTATTATAATTGTCAATTTTATATCTTTCATAATATAGAATGTAAAAGCAATACCATTACTAAATGCACAAACGCCACAAACCATTAATTGAAGCGTGCTCAAGTTACGTTAAGTGCGGAATAAGTTAAATTAGGTCAATTTACGTCTCTTTTACTATTCGTCAAAATCTTGAATAAAGGAGTGAAGAGCATGTGTTTTAACTTCTTCATTCGGATTTCCACTAAAAATTTGAGACGTTCTTTTTGCAAATCTAAGGAAGTTATGCACGAAGTTTCATAAAAATCGGTTAATGTTGTTATGAGTTAGAGACGATTAAATATTTAAAAAATTGTCTTCTTCACGACTTTCGATCTGCATCCGAGATAAAGTAAAGAATTTTCACCTGTTCTGATATGTCTAACTTACTACAGTACTGTTTCGCATTCATCGACGGAATACCCTCTCCATTTACAATTTTTCATTTGTTAACGCGATTTGTTAACATTTGGGAACGTTAAACAATCTTCGGAGCAAATTGGTCGACGATGCTTGACAGGAAATAGGGAATACTCGCGGTCGGGCATTGTTCGACTGGCGGCGACGTTGAAGAGGCCCGAACGAAACCGGTGAAGAGCCGGTCTCTCGAATGCTGACGCGAAGCTTCCCATTTTCCCGCTATCAGCACCCACCGATATAATCACCGATATAATGGCCGAAGCGTCCCGTGGCAAGTATCTCGCAGCCCATCTTCGAGGAGGCCGGCACCTGGGTGTATCTCGTCACGCCTACGAGTACAGCTTACGCGGCAAATCTATTGTTTGGCGTATACAAGCGCGCGCACCTCGCGCCCCGTTCCGTTAAATATTCACCCTGTTAATTCCAGCGCCGTGCGATCCTCTCTAATTGCCATCGCGTCACGTGTGCCGTTACCAAAATCAAAAATCGGTCCTCGTTACCACCGTACGCTAATCGATAAAGAATCCAGGAGGAATAATTCAGTATAAGTTATGGCAAGTCATTAAATAGCAATATTTTTGATCACTTGATCACTTGATCAATTAATTAAAGAAGGATTAAGGACTTATGGAGAATGTTATAGTTCATTTTCAGTGTCTTATAACGAAAACATATTACTATTAGAACAACATCTAATCTGAGACACAACGTGAGATTACTTCATATAACACATGCCTATTTATATGTATGTATACAATGCATAGAGATAATGAATTTCACATTTCTATGTAGTAAAATAGGTAATACGTAAATTATGTTTGGTATCTTGATAAAACTGTGCTTGAAATCTGTGTAACAAGATCGCCGACAGCAAAGAAAACAAAATAGAGGCAGAGAGAGGCATGAATTGAAGATATAAATATGAAAAGTGACATTATTCCGTTTCTAGTTGTCTGAAGTGTGCAAAGAACAACGAGTAACATTTCCCGCTTTCACGTGTACGCCTCTGAACTAATAATAGAAAGTTTTATTTTACAAGAGACTTACACCGAATTATTAACTAAAAGCTTCGTGTTGCATTTCTTTGAAACACCCGTGACATGAAACAGACGAAATACGCGTCACATATTCCTTTTTTTGTTCAGTACAATATAGGAGATTTAAACTAAATGTATCGTAAATGTAACTCTTTGTGATTATTGTAAGAGAAACGTACTTAATTCTAGCGAAGAACGAGGTTAACAAGGTATTAATAACTCGTTACGAGTGAGTAAAATTAGGAAAGCAAGCAAATTCGATATTGGCGCTTTCAGTGTTCTTCAGCTTATTTTTCTTTTCTACCGTATTTGTAGCAGCCGGGAGTAAAACAGAAACAGTGAGCTACTTTCAAAGTACACAGTCTAAGTTTCCATCGCTTTCAGAAGATTTTCCATCAGTCCGCAGTTTCTCATAAGTTCCACGCGCCGGTTCTCCGACTTTTGATACAGAATTTTCAGCTTAACGCCACACCGCACATGTATTACTAATGCGAGTGCTTCTGAGGGAAATGAAATATC
The DNA here is from genome assembly GCF_001652005.2 of Ceratina calcarata. NCBI lineage: Eukaryota > Metazoa > Arthropoda > Insecta > Hymenoptera > Apidae > Ceratina > Ceratina calcarata. The sequence continues at coordinate 219,318 of NW_017140401.1, forward strand.
AAATTAGTAGTGCTTCACTTGGAAGATTCGAATTATGTAATAAAGCAGATAAATCGTGCTCTAAATAGAACGGTTTAATCAATTTTCATCTAATAATTTTTACTTTAACAGTCTCTAAATTTGGCAATAATTCGGAGCCAAAAAAGTCTGAATAAATGAGTCAAGGACTTAATTCTTTATATATTTCTATTCCGTTTAAAAGTTTGAGTACCCATAATCATGCAAGCGAAACGTGTTCCCTGAATCGATGAAGGAAGAGTCTCGCTGTCGAGACCATGTATAATATTATACGTAGAGACAACGATGTTCCAAAAAGGGGGAATGGGACTCACAATGCCCCGAACTGCATTGCGGTATACTCGACTTCTTACCGAGCAAAGATGACCTTTCCACTCTGGCTTCCGTCACGGTAAACTGATCCGAGCTTGTGCCACTGCACAATGTATCTTGTGTTTGCTCTTTCTGGACTGGAATTCTCCAAACTCTGCCTTGATTTCAAACCGCTTCCACATTCTGGCTAATCCCGTAGCTAGGGTCAAACCGTTTCGAGGACAACTCGAAATAAAACTACTCTTAAATATTAACTAATAAATATGTCACGATGCTAATAAATTGATATTGGCTGATACTACTGTTCTGTTGAAGTGCTAAAGGAGAGTTGTTCTTTATTTCGTAGGAGAAGCGAAACGCGAGGATAGCTTGATTGGATGTTCTGTTTTACAGATGAAGATAGATGGTTGTCGGTAAAATTAACTACGAAATGTCCAGCTCAGTGGACCGGTCATTTTGTAAGATTTACTCTGACGTCGCAGAGGAATTGTTCTTGTCATGAGGGAAATAAACCAGCCAGACATAATTCTCTTTCGCTTCTTAAACTAGTTTCGTAATCTAGTAGCTTCCTTAAACTACAATTGCTACTCTATTTCAATACATTCAAAGTTCACCAAATTCATCCAAAGAAAATAATATTTCAATGTATTATTTAGAGCCAGACTTTGTACACATAATGATCGTTACATAAATAATGTTGTTGTGAAATCATAAATTTTTCATTTTACACACAAAACTGTCTATTCGTAAATAATATTTCATTTCATTAACTCTCCGTGAGCCGTGCTACATTTATTTGCAGCATATAATATTAAGCGGTAGAGTTCAGTCGTAACGTTTTAACAATGCGTCCGTTCTTCAAATACTACGTTCTCGACCTCATGCCAAACCGCAGCATCATATATTACCTAGAATAGTGCGGAAGCACGATACACGCAGCCCCGTCGCGGAACAGAACCCGAGAGGATTTAGAATAAGGAACACAACGACTGTTTACCATGGTTAACTTTCCCATGCTCAAAGACCGAAAAGAATTTCCCGTGCAAACATCTCGCGCATCCAAGAAAAATGCGCCCGGATTATTCCTTTTCCTCAGAAATTAATATTTAAAGCCTGTTCAATATACGAAGCACCTTCAAAATTATGAACAGATTTTAAAACATTTTTAATGCTATCAGTGAAGTTAAGATATATTATGTTAAAAAGAATTGTTTTTCTCAATAATAAATACAACATGAATTTAAAATATTTACCTTCTTGCTGGAATTAGAGTACCGTTTAAAAATAAAGGCATAGCTCATTGATTAATTTATATTAAAAATAATATCTAACAGTGTTCGAGTATTTCACACCTCACCTCGTAACCTGTGTAACATTTTCCACGCTGGATCAATAATATATTTCACTATTGATTGAATTCAGTTATCAGAAGTCAGTAGAATTTATTCAATTCTAATTGAATTGTTATTTAATGGGTAACAATTATTTCAGTTGCCAAAAGTGGAAGCAATCATTGAAGAATTGTTTCATGCCACATCAATTTTAAGCACAGATCAATTAACCGACTGACACGATTATCTGATTCTAATTTATAGTCGACACAGTTTGTTTAGCCTAAATGAATTAAATCAAACACTCTGTTTCACAATGAAACATGAACTCCAACGTGATACATAGTATGCGAGATTTGGACACCGAGAATTTAAAACGGATCATGCTAATGATGTTTGACTGGTCAATCTAATGAATGATAGCATTGATGTACCTAATTGATACGATCCATCTAATCTAATTTACACTAAACGATTATACTGAAATTCCGCGCACGGTGAATAAGTAAGGATTGACATTTAAAATTACTCAGTATTGATTTTATTATAAAGTCTGATGGAAATGCACCAGGTTTTTGTTAAAATTTGTAGTTTTGTTGTAATTTGTTAAAATATAAAAATATTTGTCCCATAATAAATCCATGTGTTAATAAATAACCATTCATTACTATCGATACTTATTATTAATTCAGTGTGCAGTTTTTAAATACTGTATCACTAATATTACATTATGGGCACTATTTTCGATACCATGCTAATTAATGTCCTCGAGCAGTCCTTAAAAAAGAAGGAAATATGGGTTAAGCGAGTAAGTAAAAAAAAAAGAACAATTGACAATAATGTATTCCACTCGGTGGCTGGCATATCATTTTTCTCAGCACCCGGCCACACTTCTATTTCGCCGACATGATTAATGGTCGGTGCACGCCCGGTTTAAGAAGTGCACAAGCGCGATGTAGGAACAAAGACTGGCCCGAAACGTCAAAATAATAATTCGGGATATGCATCACGTCACGCGGCACGTGAAAAAGCTGGATTTTGTGCAAGGACGATTTTAAATTTTTGATCCAGCCGCACGTAGAATCGCGACTTTTCTGAAAACACGTGCACTGGTCCTAGTGTTACGTGTAATGTGTTGGGAACATCCTGCGATTTATAGGCTTTTAGTTGTTATGTCGAACGGATATTGCACTCGTTTTGCACCTATACAATGTGTCCCAGAATGCACAAATTTCCTCTACAGGTGTGAAAGAGGAGAGGAGGTGTAAAATTCTGAGTTGAATGTTCCCCTTCCACTTTACCCTTTAATTATTGTTAACAAAGTAATTAATGGAGAAAGTGGACTTGCCATAATAGTTGTTTGAGGACTGATTAAATTTCAGGACAATTAATAACTTCGTTAATAACGGTTGAACAAAAAAATGGAATATATTGTTTTAATTTAATTTAACTTAATATTCTGTCTACTAACCTAGTACAACAGTTCATTCAGTAAGTAAAGCACTAAAAGAAACAAAAGCGCATCGGAAAGACGCACGCAATAGTGATTGATACCATACAGAGTTCAGATTTGCTTTCGTTTTATCACGTACCATCAGTGTTTTTATTAACTTCATTTTATGTAGCACTTACGAATGATATAAAGTGAGGTATGAAGGAAATTGTAAGAGGGTAATTGTACAAACTCTTGATTCAATTTCAAGAATTTTTAATCAGATATATTGACCAGTGAGTTATGCAGGAATGTTCTTCGCCTAATGTTCACAGTTTATAAATCTGGGACGGTCCTTAGCATTTTATGCAGTCTGTAATTTGTACCATGAAATTAATAACGATTGAAAAGAGGTCACGATAGTGAGAAAAAATGTCCAGTGCTATTACTGGTTCTCGAACGAGAAATGAAATTAAACGAAATCGTAATTGAAATTTTTCCCGATATATCCCGGCGAGCACGATTTGCATTCTAAAGTAAATATTTCAGCATCCAGCAGCGGAAATAAGGAAGCTGGAAAAAAGTAGAGTAAATAGAAGCGACGCGACACGCGTTCGCAGAATTTAATTTACTCGGGACTTGAATTGCGCCACTGGTAAAGATTTAATTTGATAAAGTCTTCCTTCCCTGGCCGAGGCCGAAATAATTAAATTCTTTTATGATAATTCGAATACCGGAGTTCAATGGCACGCTGCGCGCAGCGAATTCTCCGCCGATAGGAATACTCATTTTCAAACGTTCGCATATTAAATAAAACGCAACATACACAGTTGTCTATGTAATTTCCAACTTCCGCGCAGGGTTTTAATTCGACAATGAAATATGCGGGGGATATTCCAATTCGCACGGTAAAATGTCGTTATAACGCGGTCGGTAAAATTCTGGAATCTGTTAATAAACGCATTTACATTTTTATCGCAGAATCCCGTTGAACGGTTCCTATTTACACGACGGCAATTCTTGCAGCCATTGTACGTTAATCAAGCTTCAACTGCGTCTTCCTTAGCATATTCTAGCATTAAAAGTGAGGCGCGCGCGGTGCTCGCCTGTTTACAGTCATTTTATTAACAATTGAAACGAAGCAGTAAAACGAAACTTGCCGAGTTCACGTCGGAATTGGTACGGTAACTGTCGGCTCGCGGACCGAAATTGTTAATCCACTTTACGCTCCGAGGGATTATACACGCGAAGACTGCTAAAAGCTCCGGGAAAGTTTCACCGCGCTTAAGATAGCACATAAGGTGTGCACAGGCTTAATACCTACATTAATACGAAAAACTAGGGGAAAAAAGACAACAGCGAGCAAAGGGTTACGTTTACTTATCGGAGACGTTTTGCGGCACGACGATCGCTTTTAAGGAACTCCCCTACGATTCCGTATGCTTGTTCCTATCTCCGTGCCGTTAAACCGGATTGCCATTGAGGGAATAAGAGCAGTTTCGCGAGGCGCTCTAACAGGTAGCTTTCTTACGGATTCGTTTTGAAATTGGAATACAAATCGACACCGGGAAACGGTATTCCGGACACGTACGCGTATTACGGGCGCCCGCCCCGAGTTTTATGCCAGGAAAATTTTGAACAATGAGCGCAGCCGTTCCGTGACGTAATAACCGTACGTTGCGAATCGTTATTACGGGCTTAGGTATTAGTATTCGAGCGACCGCTGCAGCCGTTCGTACGTTTCATACACCGCGGACTATGTATCCGAACGTTTAAGAGATCCTCGCGAGGCTTCGCGGTTAACCGACGGCTCGGAACGTGGAAACATTATTCGCAGCCGTGTGTAAGAAATATTTCTTCAGATTTTTAAATTCCCTATACGGAACGGGAATCCCGTGCTACGATTTGTGCGGTAATATGGAAACTTTTCTTGAATTTTATGGTATTAATAATAAGTAAATATATGATAAGTTCTGTTCTGAAATTCGTTTTCTACATTGGCACTACAAATGTTTACTTTCGCTAACAAATGAAGTATGCGATTTATCAATAAAAAGATGGTCCAATAATGTGGAAATTAGATTAATTTTACATGAAGCGTTTGATCAAACAATTTTTGCCAAACGTATTATGTATAAAAAAAATGCAAGAATACGAAAATATCTTTTTAAAGAATAAACGGTATTTGTGTTGGAGTAGTAAAATGTAATTTGAAAATTAAATTCATTTTGCATAAGCCGTGCGATCCTATAATTTTTTCCAGGCGCAGTATACGTAAAGAGGAATACGTGTCCTTATCTGGAAAGCACAAGCGTCGAGAGATTTCTATCTAACGAAACATTTCTCAACAGCTAAACGGAACACAGCAATTCCATTTGTCGATGCATGTAAACCGCATAATTGCACATGCGATCGCAGGAAATAAGGGCTGCCGCTTGATCGTTTCCGACGTTCCTGTAGATTAATGACGAAGAGAAACAGTCTCATGAAACCTACCGTGAACTGAAAACTTTATTCGATTATTTTTATTGGTCTCACTCGATTTCTCATATATTTTAGACGTATCACGTATTTAGAATTGTTTCTGTCAAGAATCAATTAATTTCAAATTCCTTCCAATTACACTAGAACTAGCAAACCAGACAAAATGACTGGAGAAATGCATGTATAGAAAAGTCGGTAGTTCTAGTGTTAATAAATAACTACTTCAAAAATATTTATTGTTATTGAACTAAACTATTTAGTTTTAAATTCCCTGATTGATCGAAAGTTTAATCTATAAGATAAAGTTGCTTACGAATAACTCCGAGTATAGAATCTACTTCTATTACACTCTATGCACTATACATTCAAGTAACTAAGGAATCTAACACTCGCCAAGTGAAATTTCACTATAGTATGCTTTTGGGGTGCAAGATTAATCACTCGCGCAGCTATTATAGCTCCCGTGAACACGCAACCGTTCGCAGTCCTTTTTCAATGACAAATTAGCTGCTACTTTTTTCCTTGTACACGATTACGTGACAACTCATGCTGGATGGAGTCTGCGTTTTAGACGCGTTTCGCTTGTACGGCGTAAAATGATATTTTTCTTTTCGCAAGGGGAATACTTTTTGACTCGTGCTAGACGGTACAATGGATACACATGTCCTCCAAAGAAACACCGTGGAAAATTTGCGAGAGATAAAAAAGATTGTACGGTTCAAAGCTCGTCACGGTTCGCGAATGAATGGGGAAATAAATGAACGGGTTACCACAAAGTGTTTCTTATAACAGCACGGTCCCTTCCGCAAGATTTATTCTATCCATGTCACGGGAACTGCTCTTGTACGCGGCTCGCTGTTCCTTTTCACAGAGAATTTTATTATCAGAGGCTCACCCACTTCAAAGGATTTGACGTACTGAGTGCGTCAAAGAAATATAATACTTTTTGAAGTTTTAGACGATCAGAAGTACGATAAGTGAATGTTATTATCTGATATTAAACGAATTGGAAATTATCAATGACGTTAGCGATTAATCGTGAAGACACTCTTTGCCTCTTCACATTCTCTGCTACACGCCAAATATTAATAAACGAACGCAAAACATTTTGTCAGTACCACATTCCCTCAACTACATCATTAAATTGGGCTCAATCGTAATTTATCCTGCACGAAAAACTGGTACGCCACCACCGAACGCAAAACATGTTGGCAGCACGTATATTACATATACTAAATAGCTCGTTAACAACGGTAAGGACAAGCTATCAGCGCTGCCTCTATTATGGCTGGGATCTGCTGCGCGACGCGACGCCGCGTGCAACGCGTAACGAAATTCCAGCGTAGCAAAAGCCACGGATCTACGAATAGGAAGTGGATGGCCGAGGTCGCCGCGCTGGGTCACGAGAAGAGTGACGGTACGGGAAGAGCTCCCTGTAATGGAGGTTTATTGGCAATTAATCTTGTGAACCGGATGCGCCCGCTTCGCCGGCCACGATACACTTCCGCCTCGGCTGGCTACCGGTAAACCGACGAGAGATGTATTACATCGTCGCACGGAATCAAACGTCCCCCGCCGCGGTTCATGCATCGGTTGCTCCAGATTCTCATCTCGTGAGAATCCTTTGGGTTCCGTTCTCGATACCGGCTCTAATCACACGCACCTTTGTTCCTTTATCTTTGTCTTTGTAAAGCACTATCTTCAGATTCATCTCCACAAAGCATTAATTTATTAGTACTACATTTCTATGGTATTTTAATAGTGCTATTTCTATTTCCTTTTATTAATAATGTGCATATTTGTATTATTAACACGCCGTTTTAAGGGGGTAGACTCAGATGGCAGCGTGTCAATGTTACCCACAAAATTAGCCAAAAATATGGGTTTACGGGAATACACTTATCTTCTATAAAAATATTTTCCGGTCGTCAGGTATCTCTTCAGAAAGAGGAAAATAAACTCTGGCACGGTCTGGTCATTATTCAATCAGAATATGCTGATATTTAGTAATATGTACGTATGTAAATGAACGTTATAATATGGACGAAAAATCGTAGTTACAATGTTTCTGTTTATAAGCGATTTTTTTTATTCAAAACAGATTGTTTTGATTGAAATAGTGACCAGACCCTGATAAATTTGACTTTCCTCTTTCTGAAGATGTACTTGACAATCGAAAAATATTCTCATATAAGGACGAAAAGTATATACCCATAAACCAATATTTTGCACTATTTTTGCCTGATTATCGATAAAACAGAACAAAAAACGTCAAAATTTTACCGACGCGTGTTATAAATATCACGTGACTACCCTAGCCTCTTGATACAATGATTAATTTCCATAAAAATAGCTAATTCAAAAATTGTAGGTGAGGTATTCGTAAGTAACACATAACTATTAATAAAATTATAAATTCAGGTTCTGAATCGAACTAACTAAAATCAGTAACAATTTCCACGTTTCAATCTCAAGAATCAAACAACCTAAAAAAATGACATGCAATTGTTTCCATTATTTGCACATAAATCTCGACGCGTATCAAAAATGATCAGCAATATCTACGTTCTTCGGTAGTAAGCTTCTGGATTCGGTGTTCCCCTTTAACTGGCAATCCTCTCTCTGAGTTGGAGAGAGAAATGGATCGAAGCCAAGAGTGGCTCACAGAGGTGTTGCCTGCAACTCGAGTTCGAAGCACCCGTTTTTTCAAACCCTTCTCCTTATTTCTGTGTCGCGCTGTCGCGCGCAACATCACCCTTCCTCTTCGGGAGAAAAGTTTCCTTCATTAATGGTCCCGTATTTAATTCGACCTTCAACTTGTTTTAATTGAATGCACACGAGCATCGAAACTCGTGAATAACTCGTAGGAAAGTATTAACTATACTGTTAAATTTGAGGGACAAACATAACTTTGTAATGTACCATTATCCAATGCATTGATTTTTTAAATAGAAGAGTACCTATGAAACTTCATAAGAATTTTTTAAGATATTCAAGTGGGATCGATCTATAAAAAGCAATTACAGCAGTTAGTATCATTTATCGCAGTAACGACTCTCATTAATAGAATGCAATTAACAGGCAAATGTGTTGCTTTCTGTTGTGAAAAATTGATGAATAATTTAGACCGTAGGATCATCCAGGTTATATTTACCGATGGTTGCGCTGAGCGCGCTTGATACGTTATCGGCCCAATACGGCTCGAATAATGTAAATCCGGCTTCCATTATTTCCAGAACTGTATTTGGAAACTTACCGCAATCGAGCCTGTTTATTCACGATGCAGCTATCTATCACAGCGTCGAGCACTGACTTTTCCGAACAAAGGTAGACGATATTATATATTGCCGATGCAAAATTTCGTTTGCAGATGACAGTATCGCGATAACAATTTGCGTTTCAGTAATATACTAAATTGTTTCCGCACTGATTTACAATTGATTCAACCATAAATTGATCTTATCTATAGTAAAGCAATGCAATAACAGCTTCATTTGCTCGTTAAACATTGAAAAATGAGATATTAATATAGTACTATTGATTTCGATTGTATTGCTTGATTAAAACAGTTTTCAAAATGTCAGATTAGTTCATTCTAAAGTTCAAACAATCGAACAGTAATGATAGCGCGTTACTAAGTTAAATTTTATAGCCGGCTACCCTACGTGATAGTAGAAGATTTATTTGCATGACTATCGCGCTGCATCACTGTACACGTACACGCGGCCACGTCTACGCAAGTCAGATAAACGCAATACTTCGTGTCATCTGCCAGATTACACGAGATAACACTTGTTAGACGCGGTATTGTCGCAGTTTATATCCGGCGGTGTGGCAGTGAAACGAGTCGACGTCTGTAAGGGGAAAACGCGGTAAGCGTGGCTCGGCATGAAACGAGGCTTCGTCAAACGAACTGAAACTTTCTCTCAAACTCACTTTGCTCGTTTCCTTTTTAAGCGGAAATGACTACCAGAAAATTGGTGTTTCTTTCTAACTAATTCAGTTTTTTGTGTTGATATAGACGAATGATTTATTGTATAATCCAGTTAACGATTTCTTGTATAAATTTTTCAATCGAAAAAGTCTACAAAATGTTTACCAGATTTTTTTATAGACAAATGTTTGAAACTATCTGAGAACTTATGAACAGAAGTTCAAATGTCTTTAACATTTTTGTGAGTGAAAAAAAGATGTTGGAAGCCAATCATACTAGAAGAGAAGCTTGCAACGGAAAGAAAAGAAAAAGAGAACGGGGAATCCATTTCTTTCCCAGTGGAAGAGGAACGATTCCTCAGGAGGATGGAGAGAAGGTGCTGCCAGGAACAGAAAGGTGGGCGGGGAAGTACAACGCGGAAAACGGAGGTGCTGCGAGACGAGAAACGGTAGGAGGAGAGGGAATTAGTGGGTGGGTTCTCTACGCAGATAATTTGTGGCGTGCAATCCCGACCCAGCCATCTAGCTGGATAGCTAAGGCGTAGCTATACCCTCATTTCGTAGTAATTTACTCGGCTTCCAGGACCTGGAAACCCGTTGCTTGATTGATCGACGAAAAAAGTTACGCGTTACTAGCGACAAAAATGATAATTGCTGAAACGTTTATAAAAATGAGAATTTGATGATTGTAGCAAGTACTGTACGATTAAATACAATGACAAAAATGTCCTTTTGATTACATTTAAATCATTCAAACAGTATTCTTCGAATGCAAAACCTAACTTAATCAGATTTACTTCGTACATCAAATTTTTTTCTTGACCAAAATGTGCGTTTGAATTAGCATAGAACATACTGATGGGCCTTTAGAGATCATTCTCCACACAGCTTTGTCTGGCTGTCGCGTTGTAATGAATGCAAGACGTCGACGCGGATGATGATGAACAGGGGTTTCGGGACTACCGAATATTCGGCCACGTGAGGCATGGGTATCCGTTGTTGAGCGATGTCAACGACATCCCCTGCGGTCTCCGCGTCATCCAACGCTGTTCCTGTTATGGTTACGGTACAACAGTGTGCAGGTAAGGTTTCCAAGGGAACTGGTTCGTGACGTGTACTTCAAACCCGGGAAAAATGCGCATAGAAGCACACGTATATAATTAATGTTTGATTCACGGTGCTATTACCAGCTTAGGGAATTACCATGAGAACACGGTAATATCAGCTTCTATTAAATGCCTGAATATTCAACCTAGTGTTCTAATCGATGCTTTTAATTGACATTATGTTTGTTCCCTCAAATAATTTTGTTCTCTATAACGATTAATTTAATATTATTGATAATACTGCAATTAGTATAATTGCTTTAACACATCACAATTATTTGCCTAATTATATGTAATTGATCATACTCTCACGCGTATTATCAGGTAAAAGAGTATACGTGGACACATAATGTAATAACATATAAAGATGCATGCAACAGTTAATTCATATTACATACGTATTATTATTTTAGATCGATAAATCTTTAAATTATATAGTTTTTAAAATACGATTAAAAAATAATCCTCTTGCATGAAAATTCGCAGTCAGATTATTGCTTCTGTAACAATGACTTAATTCATATCCAGTGGTAATGAAAAAGTATAACGAAAAAGCCCCAGGAAACGCGTGGGAAATATTCTCTAAATGAAGAGCAAAGCTGTCGGCGTTAAACGAGCGACGCTCGGAATACTTATTACGAACAGAGCACACGGTTTAGTCGCGCATTTACATTGGTGTCTCGGAATCGCGTTCGCTAATATCCTTGACACCGGCGTACGCCGTGAGCCGTTCCACGTCGTCCGGAATACTAAACACCTTCCGGACCGAATTCCATACGAATTTTGTATTACACCGGTATTTCTGATGAAATATCGACGACATTGCTCGTAAATCGGGAATGGTAATGGGTATACTCCGACACAACACCATCCATGTCGTTAAGATCCAGCAAGAAATCACAATGCGTTTGATTCATCCTATTTCCCAGTCAACGATGATTAGTAGATGTTCTCGTAAAATCGTGTTTCTTTAAGCATGTCTTAAGTGATATAGATCTGCTTTTATCATCATGGGACTTTAAATCACGGTTTTATGTATTTGTAGGTGTCTTCTTTTACACGTTTATTTTCGATAATTGCACAACAATCTGCTGACTAATCAGAAAATATATGTATAGATAGATATTCCTACATCGCCATACTCCCGTGTAATTACAAAAATACTTCCAGATTATTACACTACGAAATAAATTAAAAAATATGTTAAACAATACATCTTAAACTATCATGTTATGTAGTATGTTTAAAAAATGCATAAAATAAACGAGGAAACAGCTATTCTAGACAGGATAAAGAGTGCCTTGAAATAAAGGTGTATGGCTACCATGATGATGATACATCCTCCAGCGTCGTTAAGGCTGGAAAGCCGATCCATTATGACGTTCCGCGTGACGTTTTATCAGGGGGACACGCGTGGAACACCCTCTTTTCTCGTTCTCGGCACACTTGAAACCGTCTCCGTTAGCGGTAGCTCAGTAATTGAGTATGCTGTTCGTGGGAACACGCGTCGATGTAAACCGAGCCCCTCGGCGACAGCCAGAGTAAAGGGTCGTGAAGAATTTACACACTGCGCACGCCGTCGCACTGCGCTCGTTTCAACACGGCTGTCGGTTACATTCCGTGGGTATTGTAGCTGCGGGTAAAACGCAATCGAACAGCTACCCTTGGCTCACCCCTTTGCTACTAGCACCACCGGTGATCGCTACGGCTACTCCAATAGCAGGGAGCTTAGGTTCGGATTGCGGAGAGTAATTGAAGCGCTTTGCCATGGGACTTTTAGTTAGCTACCGTTAAAGCGATTTCGCAGAAGATGAGGCACCCGATAAATTGTTAAGTCGCTAGCATTCGATAAAATATCCGATAAGAATTCTTTTGTAGTAGCGTTTTCTGCAGACTACCAATCTAAACTAACCCGGACGCCCATGTACATGTATACAGGGTATTTGGAATGCATGACTTTGTTTTCAGAAAGAGAAAGAGGAAGAAATTCTGAGTGAAGAATTCTACTTTTCCCTTCGATCATTATAAACAAAGTAATTAGGGAAAGTGGACTAACAGCATGTTTCCCACAAATGTCATGTAATGCTCTGTACTATCGCGCCGTCTTAAACTTTCTGTTTATCGAAAATGAGGATTAATCAATTCGTTCATCATTTAGTTGATAAGTGATCTATTTGATTTCATTAGATAAGAGAAATTCCCATTACAGAGCTGGAATCTCGTACCAGTGCACGGCACAGTGACAGCTACACTCGATGCGGCATTGATCCATTTTTTCGTTAATAACTTTGTTAATAAAGGTTGAAGGCAAAAATAGAAGAGGAACTTTTGACTCAGAATTTAATTCTCTTCCACACCCTCAGAGGAGCATCGTACGTCTTGTACATACTTTATCACTCCAGTGATATAACACGTTTTATACTTAAAACTGTGTCTACCCAGACTATTCACTTTATTTACATGTGGTAAGCGCCTATCGGCGATGAACTCAGATCGCTACGTGTACAAATTCATTTTCGTTCTAGATATAAATTCTCTTACTTATTTACCCCTTTCGCTACTACGGGCGACTATAGTCGCTCTGCATAAAATGCCACTGACGTACTACGGGCGACTACAGCCGTTCAGCGGGAGTATCGCGGCGGAGAACCCGCCCGTAGCGAAAGGGTTAAACGATTTATTCACTGAATTATTGAAGATGAATTATGTACAGGCTTAATACAAGACATATGTAAGGAAAAGGAGCAGTTTCTCACTGTCACTCACCGTTAACAGTCGTTCACGGAAGCAGACTTTCACGGTATCCGCAATTCCTTCTCCGATCCGTTCTCTATACGATCAACGTAACGACTACTGCTAGTCTTACACGCTAGTACGTTGTAACTCATGTTCCAAGATATTTTCTGGAAAATCAGCCATCAATTATCAATACCTTCAACCAGGTGGCGATATTAATCTCATGATTTTGCGCTTATAATATATTCAATCCTTATCAAACAGAATAACAATGTATGCATGAAATTACTTTTTTCATAAAGATCAAAGATCATGTTTTCCCGTTTGTGGAGCAATGAAGCTAATCTTAATATCCCGCAAGGATGCGGTTCTAAATGTTACTATTCGACAAATAACGCGTCGCAGGCAGTTTTCTGGTCGTTCGCAGCCTTCAACGAGGAACGAAAACGCCCGAAGCGGTCGGGCCACGTTGAGAGCCAACCAAGCGGACTTAAGTAGTCGTTCTGTGCACTAGAAACTGTAACGTCTCGCGAACGAGTTGGTCGCGCACGTACATACAAGAACGGAGACAAAGTTCCAGGGCAAGACGGCCCGCGGCGATCTTCAACCTTGTAGCGTCTACTGTCTTCGGTCGAGGACCGGCTAATTGGATACTCTGCAGCCGACACTCGTTCCTTTCTAAGAGTCAACCACTTCTGTTCCCTCGTTTTGTTGTTGTTTCCCTCTCTGTGCCTTTCCGCTTTTTTTCTTTGTTACGGAGAACCATTCGATCCTTTCGATCGCGTTCGGGTGGAAAATGACCAAGAAACATTCTTCATAGGTAGATTGTTTTTTATTTTTATGCAAACGTTCATGATATCAACAAATGTGATTTATATAAGAATAGGTTTCGATATTTTACGTTTTTATATATTACATGCATTCTCCATATTTTCTGCACATTCTAAATGCATAAAATCCAGTCTATCCGTAAGTATTGAGTAGTAAGATAAAAATTCTTTTTTCTGTTGTACATTTTACTAAACTCGTTTCAATAGTATTTCCACAATAAAAAGAGCATGAGGAGTACTACTACACTCTTTCTCGTAAATCATTCTAAGTAATTTAGGCAAATCTTTCTAGGTGAGGAATTTCATCCCCAAGACGGTATACAAAGGTCAAGAGATAGATAACTGGCGACACAAGGCGATCTCGCTTTTCATATGCACGATGAGCCGACGTCAAAAATAAGATTTCCACTGGGCAAAGAGCGGCTGATCTAACAAGGGACGCTCGTTTAATTCTTTGATGTCGGAACCCCCGGAAAGAATCACAAAAACTGTTTGATATCATCTTGGTCCCTTTGTCCCGAGGCGGAGTATAAAATTTACTACCGCGGGGGACTCGTCAGTGAAAGGTTAGCGAGAGAGGAAATGGCGGCGCGGCGGCAGTTGGACAGGTAAAGAAAGATAGACATTTAGGCCCGGCGGATATAACTAATTACGTGCACTCAGCGGTGTCGTCATGCTACCTTTGTCAGCACAGCTTTATCTCGGGCAGCGTCGGAATTTTCAACGGGAACATTTCGCGTGTACCGTCGGGAACAGAAATACCCTAATAACATTACTGTTCCCGCCATTTACCGTTCTTCGTTGAAACCAGAGTTGCGACCCTCCCATGTCGCATCGAACGTTGCCATCTTTATATACCGACTTGCTCATATAACTGTTTGTTCTCAAACAATTGTTTATTGCCAATCCAAGAAACTTATTTAGATACTTCATCGTGTTGAAAGCTTGTAATTCCATTAAGAAGATCCAAAACGATATAATAAGCAACACATTGATGGAAGTGCATACAAAGTACGAAATACATAATTGATTATGCATGTAATATTTGACTCGCAGTCTTGTTGTGTTGTATGTATTAGGTTGTGCCGCGTGTACGAACGAATATGCGTAGGCTGCCGAATTTTACTACGCCTTATAATTTAATTTTGTATCTATTTAATAAAACCTGTTTCGTAATAGCAATTATATTTACCATACTTGGGAGTTAATTAATTGTACGCAGCCCGTTATTTCATCTGGACTTGATCTGTCGAAGCGAAGTCGCTCTCAGGTAAACAGTTTTCGTTCGAATCGCGTTTTGTATAGGAAAACACTCGTTAAATAAAAGAGAAAGCGTCTATGAATTCGTACTCGAACTCACTCGCGCTGGCGGCGTTCTGTACACTGCGCACGGTATAAAAGTGCCGTTTAAATCGTAAATTCGGTGCCGGGTGCTTAAATCAACGCCAGAAGATGTTTTCCACGAGAGCACTCAACGAGTTTTGATTCTCCCGGGCCCGTGCGTCGTTGTGTTCCGTTTTACGTTTCCCCGACGTTACTCTCGAGCTTTTCACCTTTACCAACTTTTCAAGGCTCGAACCCCTGACTTTGTTTGAATGGGATCTCTGAATGTTCTCTGATCTCTTGAACATCTGATATACTACTTTGCTAGCCTTCCAAAATAATCAACTGAACATCTCTTGAAAAGAACGTAAATATTTATATGAGTGTTCCGTCGCAAACGGAACATCAGCCGCGAGGAGTCCTAACGGGAATTTATGACGAGTCTTCTACGAATAGCTATTTTTGAGTTTCAAGCATTTTTTTTAATCACCGGCAATATCCATTTACCTTTTTTATACAATAGAGTTCAAATGTTAGTTTCGTGTCGTTCTCAATAGCTCCGATCCTGTCATAAACTCGGCGCTTCCTGAAGGGTAATTTAGCGAGCGTTAAGGGTAATCCTTTTTTTAGCCTTCGAAGGCCTACCTGAAGGGAAAAACCCCGGTGTTACCGGACTTGGGACTTCTCACGTACGCGCGATCGTCCCCACCCTCTCTTTGCGTCTCGGCAAAACACAAAGTGAGAGGGTGGTTTCAAAAACCCCAAGGACCACGCTGATTGGAAGGTCAACGATTCTGACTGACCAGTCAGGGTGGTCCTCAACGTTTCAAAGGGGTCATTCGAAGACTTGAGACATCGAGTCATCACTTCGTCTAAAAACTTGGTTGAAAGAACACGTCGCGAACTTTCAATATCAACCTCTCGATAAAACGCTTAGGGTACGAACGCACCGAAACCCAAGTCAATTAGATAGCTTCAAATTAATTTTTGAAAGTATCGGAACGCAAGTATCCACGAACCCCATCGGTAAGAGGAGCCTTACAACCTCCTCCGAGGAATTAGTCCGCGTGCGGTATTTGCGTGCCGGCAACAAACAAACGAAGTTGCCATCGTACAATGAGTATTAATTCCTTTTAATCTTGTTTGTTAATTACTTACTTCATTTCTATATAGTATTAGTTTACTAAACTTAAGGAGGTAGGGTAGTCACGTGACTCTTCTGACATTTGTCCGTAAAATTTTGACGTTTTTGGCTTTGCTTCATCGAAAATTAGGCAAAAATAGTGCAAAATATGGATTCACGGTATTTCGTTTTTAGACGAGGAGACTTTTGGATCGTCAGGTACCCCTTTGAAGAAACGTAAGTTAATCTGGCGTGCTCTGCTCTTCTTTTAATTGAAAATAATCTCTTTTGATTATGCTTATAAACAAACATATTGCAACTATGAATTCTCATCTATTTTATAACATTCA
>NW_017140401.1:238000-241266 GCF_001652005.2 Ceratina calcarata
TTATTAAATATCAGCATCTTTTGATAAAATTATGATCAGAGGCGCCAGATTGAACTTTCCTCTTTCCAAAGAGGTACTTGACGATCCAAAATGTATTATAATCCATTGTATGTATAAGGACGAAAAGTGTAGTTCCGTAATCCCACATTTTTGGTTTATTTTATGGGAAATAATGACAGTCGCGTCGCTGTTGGAATCTATTCCCTTAAATGATTGATTGATCGGTTCCCAATGGACTGTATAGTATATTACTATGATTATTTAAACATGTTTAAGCTTTCATAACCGAATCTACTCTAAATTCTGGGAATCATAATGCTAACACCACTATATTCAAATTGGTCATCTGCCCTATACGTTAATAAAGCCGTAGAAGACTAAAGGCAAGATAGACAGAGAGAGAACAAAATAGAAAAAATGTAGACGATATAAAACCAGACGTTTCTCACTGGCAACAATTTGTTCACAGAGAACTTTTATTCCATCGTAAAAGCTTTACGACGAATGAATTTCGTTTTTTTTTCATTGCGCGGAACAAAATTTACGCGCTACGATTGCAAGTAGACCTAACAATCTTCGTTGATCCTAGCAATAAAGCAATACATATGAATTACTCTTAAAGCATAAAATATGAGATCAATGCACAATACCTTTTAAATTAAAGTAGAATTAATAATTCGTTATACGAAATATATTTAAACTGTATTCTATTGTGTCTTAAAATCATATAAGCCGATTACGTTTAGTCTTTATCTTTCACAACTACAAGTATTATCCTTAATAGGTTTCTGAATGAACTGCTGGATCTGATGTCCTCAATAAATCTTGCATTAACTCAAGTAATTTATTCGGCATGCTTAAGCTACCATTCACTGCATTATTCAGTGTAGGATTCCTGAAGGAAAATTAATTTATTTCCCGTTTTTGCATGAAGTATTTCTACAATTTTTACTATCATTGGGTAAATAAATTTTTTCTAAAGATATGCGGCCTTTTCAACGCGCGTGTGTGCAAGCAGCATTACTTTCACAGATACGAGCAAAACGAAAGATACACTCATTCACGTTTTACGAATCGTATCTCCGTAATCGTACGACACGCAATGCACCGTTATCAAGCAGAGTTTTATCTGAATGTTTTATAGGTTTTATGAATATATGGGCTTTCCGCCATTTCGTAATATCTACGTGTGCTCGCATACAATGTATTAACAAACATTTCACCGTTTTTATAGTTCAGTTACGTCGCAGCCAAATTAAAACTGTCGAACATTCGCCAGTCGTTGGTATTATCTCAGTTATTTTAAATTTCTTTTTTTCCACAGGAAATAAATCATATTATAAAGAAACCGGTATAAGAATTAATAATAAGAGAAAAGTAAATATAAAAATTGTACGTCGAGCAGTAATTTCCAGTAAAAACACGATATCCAGGGATGTTTGAAAGATAATATTTTTCTATCTAGAGATCTCGTAACCGCCACCGTGTATAAAGATCACTTAACGATCGTACTTCAGCAGGTGATCTACAGCTAGTAACAATGAAACTGAGCCAGTTCGGGCTTGTATTAATTTCCTCTAGGGGGACAAAATTCGAAACGTGTAATAAGTCTACGTCTTTGACGCGTCAAAATTGTGTTAAAGTCAAACAGTGTCGATGCCAGATCAAGTATTGAAATGTAAGATGCAGACTTATTACTCTACAAGGCTAAACAGATTGTAATCTATAAACCTTTTTGTACAATTTATATTTTGTCAAATAAAACGGATGTTCTATTCTATTCTATTCTAGACTTATTACTAGCTGTACATACAGTACCAGTTTTGATCTTACTCTGTGCGCTCGAATCACATTGTCAATTGTGCCCATAATTATGAAAGTGGTCTAAGTCAAAATTTAAAAAAAAATGAATTCATCACTTATTTCACACGAAATGATTTTGTCGCGTGAAATAAGTGATAAATTCATTTTTTTTTTAATTTTGACTTAGACCACTTTCATAATTATGGGCACAATTAACGAAACATGAAGTGGACGAGCAATTTTGTTCTCCAGTGGAACAAAGGAAGGTGCTTATGGCGTGAGACAGCATATGTAATAGGAATCGATGGAATAGAAATAGAACTATGTCGCGTTGCATTGAAAAGACAATCGTTCGTGGCATTAAATTCGGCAAGGTAAATGGTAAATCTCCCATTTCCTACTCACTCTTCTCTTTCTAAAATTGTATATTTTACTTAAAATTATTATATTATCTTAAATTAGAGAAAAATAGGCCAATAGAAAGTGGGACATTTATCCTATTCACTTTTGTTGTTCTTTGATGAAATTTCAAAATTAATCATGATAATAAGTTCTATGTACATTTCACATAATTGTTCTGTAGTGAAAGTGTGTATTTTATAAATTCCTAGGTTAGGTTCTAATAAAGTGAAACTAGGTTATGGTTTAATAAAGTGTGAAGCACGAGTAATGTTGTATACTTGTTTATGAGAACCACGCATTAAATCTAAAGAACGCGAATTCTCTTCGTTCCGTTGAATAATATATAAACAGAGCAAAATCATGTTTATAAAAATTTCAATTAAAGCCTATTTTCTTTTATTCTGTTACTGAATTTTGAAATCATAAAGCGTGAAATCGATTTGTTTTGGAATCTGAAAATAATTGCATGGTAGAATTTCAACGCTCATGAAAATTGTTAAGGAACTCGTTCTATGAAGTTGAGTTGAAAAACTGTTCGTTTCACTCGACTTCGAAAGGAATTTACAAACAATAAACGCTGCCACTACACACGAACGCCATTACTCTGAATTTCGAGAGGAAGAGAATTGAACTACGAGGAAA
Source organism: Ceratina calcarata (assembly GCF_001652005.2). Taxonomy (NCBI): domain Eukaryota; kingdom Metazoa; phylum Arthropoda; class Insecta; order Hymenoptera; family Apidae; genus Ceratina; species Ceratina calcarata. The sequence goes on from NW_017140401.1 coordinate 240,848, forward strand.
CCGGTTAACTCTTCTGGTATCGAATAATTGCACCGGGAACAGTTAATAATATTTCGAACGACCGAGCTCGATATCGATAACGATTACCAAGCCGACTTTCAGCGCAACGCAACGCAAACGTTGAAATGCTTCATAAATTTCACCGTAACCGAAGCGCACGCGTTCTCCCTCTTTCTCCCTCTCTATCTCTCTCTCTATTCTCTGTGTATCGGCGATTCCCGTCGAAAACAAAATTCAATTGCCGGTCCATTTATTTTCTTCGGATAATACCATTCACCATCGACGGCCAGCCGGTAAAAACGCAAAGAGGAATAGTTCGAAAAAAATCCACCACTTTTGTTCTCACTATTTTATCTCCTTAATCATTTTTATTATTGTTCTACACGGAGAGATCATTCAGTATTCGTAGCAAATGAAAA
>NW_017140401.1:241633-252078 GCF_001652005.2 Ceratina calcarata
TGATTATAGTAATAAGAACTATAGTAAATCATTCCTAAATGTGAATCTAACTGATTTCTACGATGCACAAAGATACGAGATACTCATATGAAAAAGGGAACCATAAATAAAATAGAATGAGAATTGAAAAGAGTATGAATAACGCTAATAAGTATTAATTTTATGTTGCATCTTTGAAGGAATAATGTTCATAATATTGGTCGTGTCATTCGTGGTGAAAATATCACGGATTAAATTGGCTTGCCTGAAATTGTATAGTTCCATGCATGCCGCAATAAAGCCGTAATCGTAGCGTTTGGCGAGAATAAGCGACGACGGTAAGAAAATTTCGCATTACCTTAGCTAGTTTGCTCACATCGTTGTTTAACCCTTGGACCCTAAAGTATGTCCTACTTCTCTAAAGCGCGACGTTTACGCTCTAATATTTCTGGTAGAGTTCAAAAGTCTATTGTTAGAAGCTCAAACTTTTTTAGCGGAATAAAATACTTACAAAGATAAAAATTCTTTATTTCCAGACAGTTAAAATAGAAAATTTTATGAATAAAATAGTATACAGAAAATAATTTGCCATCTCTCAACTCTTTCATTAATACTTTAGAATATTCATTTCAATCATCTCTTAATACATTCTCATCTTTCGATATTATAATCTTTATCAATTTAAATGGTAAAATAGAAAATATTATGAATAAATTTGTATATGAAAAATAATATATTATTCGAATTCATTCATTATTACTCCTGAATTTCTCAATATAACTTTAATGAATTTAATTCTTATACCTATCATATTATATTCTAATAAAAAAAAGTAAGGAAATTTAAAATAACGTTTTTTAGAAAGCACAAAGTAAGAGTCATCAAGAACGTCTTCGGCTGAAAAATATCGCTGTCGAGCGCAGAACGCCAGATTCCATCCATCCGGCGCGGCGCAGCGCGACGAAGTAATTTCGCAAATCTTTCTAGGTCGCGCGATATTAACGGACGACCGGGAAAACGAAATATCGCGGCCGAAATTCCTACGACTTGCACCGTCATCCCCGAGACACGTGTCGACTACTAGCGTCCGCTCATATGAAATCGAGGATTCACGGAAAAGCGTGGAAAACCCTCGCAGAAGGTTAACTCCTTAACGGTCGAAACGATTTTCTCATAATTAAAAGCGATGGTATGACTCAGCATACTCAATCATAGAGTAAATAAGTTTGTTGTGAATTTAAATTAGATACAAGCAGGGTCAATAATGATTTATTTCGGGTTCCCTAAATATCATTATGGAAAAACTGACCATTAATTTATTTGCGTCATTTGGCTAAACCCGAGGCATGTATCACGGCACGTTTTTCAGAATATTCTGTCATTCGATGTAAATGGATTGACACAACATTTTTAATAATTTCAATAATACTTAAATGAGCAAAAAAAAATTCTCATATAAGTTGAAATCGCAGTTTAATTATCAGAATGGCATTGTAAAATAACAAGCATTATATGTAATTAGTAAAGATAGACACGCGTTTATACGTCAAACGCTATTAAAAGGTTAAACTCTAGTAGAGCGACAGAATCGTAAATTCCGCGAAACGACGGTACATCCGGCCAAATTATACATCTCATAAAGTATTCCCGGCCGGTACCTCGAAGCCAGGCAGAAAGTATTTCGCATAATATCTTCTCGAATCACGGCGTCGAGGGTGAGAAGGAGTGAGTGGGATGGAAGCAGACGCCACCCTCCGTCGGTTCGCTCCGTTGGTTGTGCGCGAAGAAAGACCGAGGAGAAGGTGGAGGAGGAAAAAGCCCGGGCACGGTACCAACGAGGATAAAAAGAATAAATACGGCGAGGCATAGTTTGAAGGAAAGGGAGGAACGCCGAACGGTTCCGATACGCTGATATGGCGGAACGACGGTACGAAAAGAACGAAACAATATTTCAATATGCTAAAATCATCGAGCGTTTCCTCCGGCTGTACTTCTAGTAAGTAAAGCTTCCAACTCTGCCCCTTTGGTTCGCGCATCGTCGATACGAGGGTCCCTGTTAACGGGATGCACCATAGATTCGTAAGAATATATTATGCTTCGATGGAAAATGTCTCTGATTCTAACTGGTAGCTGTTAAATTTAATCGTATTTCGAACGAACAGTCATATTTCCTGGAAGGAAAAAATATCTAGACAGAAATTGAAAACTAAAAGATTTACCATGCAAATGTAATTGAAACAGATTTTCAGTACCGTCGATTGCATCATGTTAGCTAAAGAGGTATAGTATAATACGTAATCAGTAAAATATGATGATAGAAGTAAAAAATCCTATTTGAGGCTAAAAAGGATTTTACTCTGTTAAAAGGAACTTAACAATCTAGTTTCAACCTTTGACACAAATCTCCTAACACACTATGAAACTTATCAACTATTGGCATTAACCATGACAGATTACAATATTTATCACCGACCAGCATCAATGCCTATGTACAACCTCTCTGTCAAAAAGACAAACGTAAAGGGGTAATCTGCGTATCAACTCCGGGATCGGAACAGGCCATTCGTTATCGGATGCAACGCAATTCGTTCCAAAACATGGCTACAATAAAGGAGAGAGCAAGAGAGAGAAATGTTCGATTCGTAGAATAATACAATAATTCTTTCGTGGTCGGAAGTAGCGACGGACGTTCCAGGGCAGATGTAACGCTAGCTTGAAAGGAAGCGTGAGATCGAGATATCGAAATGGAGCGTTACATCGGGACCCGGTCCTATTTTCCTGACCGCGTAAACCACGGAGACCATATTCCTTTCTCGCGACGCAACGGCCCTTACCCTACCCGTTTCGATATCGTCAGTCTTTGGGGAGATAGCGGAATCGGATTCGCCGGACATGTCCGTCGGAGCGTAAAATCGAGTCGTATATTTCGAAATTTTTTGGTCACGGAACTCGCCGATCCAGCGCAGACATCTTGCGTCCTGCACCAACCTCTTATCCTGCTTCCTTCGTGATATATTACGTCCTTGGACGGAATAATTTAGTGTTGCAGTACAAACAGCTGCAATAGGTTGTTTTCCAGTGTCTGTTATAATTTCAGACAGGTTGACACAAGGAGTATTATACGGATTTTGACTTTAAAATGCGACTTGTATTAATAGAATAAAATATTTGACCTAAACGTGAAAAATAATGTACAGTAGAATATATGATTTCTACATTACACGAAAAAAATCTGATTCTCTCATTTTGAATTCTAGCTTGCAACTTCCAATACATAGCATATTGCGTACCGTGAATCCCGATTTATAATTTGCAAGTTTCGGTACATGGCGTACTGCATACCAGATGCAAATTTCAAACGGGGCAAATATTTTTGTAAACGTCAAATATAAAACGCGTATATGGCACGAACGGAAAGCAAACGTAGAGGAAAGAGACGGAGATCAAAGAGCGTCGGTCATTTGGCACTTTAATTTCGTGTTTACATGATACCATGCTTCCCAGACGGCACAGCGACAACCGTATACGGTTTCTGTATGTTCGGTATGAGTTTTGAAACATTGTAATAGGATTCCTCGTTACGACTCGTGTAGCATAAAGGACTTATGCGGATACTCTCACCTGACGTGGAAACAGGGATGAAAAGCTGCCGGATTATCCTGCGGCGAGAACTTCGGTAGAGTGCCGTGAAGGAGGGCGAGACGAACCACCAGCAGCACGCCGAACTATAAACAAAAGAAATCCCCATTAATAACTCTAAATACAAAACCAGCTTGTTAATTATGCTTTCGGTTGCTTAAAAATCTGCGTTTGCATCGAGACTTCTCGCGGTTGGATTAAGACACTTCAATGTTGATTAAAAAATTTGCCATTTAATCGTCATTACATACATTACTTCAATCTAATTATGAGTTATAATCATATAATAAATGACATTATACATTCATAATCGTACAATAATTCATACAAATTATGTATCAATACTAGAACTACCGACTTCATTTTTATTTATGTATGTATTTCTCCATTCGAAATCAGTTATTTTGGTTGGTTTGGTAGGACTGGTGTTAAATCATGCAATGAATGATACAATGTATAAACCATGAGCAGTTCCAATAAAATAGTGCTTCACATTTAACATTGACGTAATCAATTTTCACGTAATAATTTCATTAAAAGTTAGTATTCTTTAAACTTGACAATAGTGATACCTAAATATGCTAGCAAAAGTCTGAATAAAATTGTATTACAATCATTCGAATAAAATACATGAGATTTTCTATTATAATCTTTTAGTCGACGTGTTTTGCAAAGTGCATCTCGAAACGCGGATTTACATCATACGTATTCTACCAGAAATTGTAATATTTAATCTTTTCAATGAATTTTTCGGTTTCTTGCTAATAATACACCGTATGAAATTATATTCTTATTCCTTCAATATTTTTTACTAATATTTTGTTTTAATTGCTTGTTATTAATTAGTGTAAAGTTCCATCGTTAAATGTATTTATAAAATATAGATTTCATATTTACTTTTGATTAAGTCATTAATCCGAATCCCTTCCCCGATATTTGGCTTGAATAGTAGTAAAACGTGAAATTTCTACTCATCGCCGTTTATACGGCTCGAAAGATGAATGAGAATGAAACAAAAGGGATTCTAGATTGCGGAAGAGCCTCTTACTAGTCTTTTCTGGAGGAGGCTCTCTCGACTTGCGGCTCGATGAGCCGCTACACCGCTAGGAGCAATGAAAGCTTTCATTAGCTAGCATGGAAACGAAAAACAAGAAGAGGAGGTCGTAAGCTAACAATCTGACCCGGATATACAGTAAACACGGATTTAGTTGTTTCCTAATAATCACCTAGTCAAACTTCTGTTCTCATATGTTTGATAACACTACGTAACTTTAGATCTTCCTATATTCCTTACTTGTCAAAAATGTTAAAAAATCAGATGCTGAATTTAATAATGAAACCATTAATAAGTCCAATAAAGTTAAATTAATTTTTTACATGTTTATCAAACGATGCTTCGTTAATAGATGACAAATATAAAAATATGACAATACTATGGAAAATTGAATAATAATTTTTAACTTTATATACATATATTTGTTTTGAAAAATTAGATGAAAATACAAATATTATCAAGTAAATCTACTAGTGGACAATATTTTAAGGACGTCTATGGTCAAAAATAAGACGAAAATGAAGAGAGAGAAAATTGCGTTTGGGGCTTCGTTAATTAGTTATTAACATTTAAAAATTCGATGTTTTTGCCCCTAAAATTGACAATCAGACTTTACACAGCACACATTACACTCCTGCAGGAACCGTGCGTTCTTCTGTTAATTTCCGAACAATAACTTCTTTAGCCGTTATCCTGCGGCAAGTGCGTCACGTAGAGGATTAAAAAGCTTAAGAATTTATCGGAGTCATTCTGCGCTTAGTGTGTTTAGTGTGAATTGTGACTGTGTGTTTCGTGTCATGTGGACACTACGGACGGGATAATTTTGGTGCATGTGTACTCGTGTGGATATTTCATTTCGGTGCATAGAAAAAGGCATTTGCCCTCCTGACTCGAAAATGCCATAGAGCGAGTTTTGATGTGCTCTTGCGGATTGAGCGAGTGATTAGATTGAATGCCAGGATACATCGCTTTAAAATAATTTCCCATTTCCAGCACCCGCGGTAAGCCCACAAATTTCTTATAAGTACGGTCCTACTTACGGTTATCGACATGCATCGATCGGCGGTGATCAGCTGAGCGTATGCCGGAAACGTCCGTCGATGCAAGTCGGATTGTCAATTTTAGGGGCACAAACATCGAATTTTTAAATGTTAATAACTAATTAACGAAGCCCCAAACGCAATTTTCTCTCTCTTCATTTTCGTCTTATTTTTGACCATAGAACACGTCCTTAAAATATTGCCCACTAGTAGGTTTACACCCTGTATAATAATACTGAATTGATTAACGTAATTAATTAGAATAACGTTCATTCCTAAGCATACATTACATATTCATAAGAACATATTTCATAATCCCATAGAAATGTATCATCTGTGCACGTTTTGTAAACTCATTGACAACAATTTCACGTATGGATCTTTTGAAAAAATGTCAAAGCACAAGACCCGACACCTCGCAAGCAGAAACGTTCGCACAGCACAACGAATCCTCGCTTGCATTTCCTGTCACGTCACGCGCGACGCTCCTCTCCATCGTCGGGATGGAGACCACTCCTTCCTTATCCACCGACTTCACCGCGTAGACCGGCATCGAGTCCTTTCTCTTTCTGTCCACGCCAGGATCCCTCGATGTCCCGCGTTCTTGGACAGATAGAGGACGAGTGGTTTCTGAAAGGGTTCTACAACCCGGACCATGTCTGCCAGTCCAAGGTATTCATATTTCTCCTCGTACATACCCGTTCACAAGTCTTAGGATATTGTAAAATATAGCAGAATAAAATTCATGTGAACAGTCGTCTTGAAAATATTCAGGATTTATTATAGGATTTACTACATGAATTATTGTATTATACAAATTAGTATGTCGATGCTAGAAATTAATTCTATTGTTAACACTAAGATTACAACTTTAAGGTAGATACACGTAAATGTACGCGGCATGGCTTAAAAGCTCTGGTCGGCAATTGGCTATAAACAACGTATGTTTACAATTTATGATACTACGATTGCTTCATACGTGAACGTTAAAAAAGAGAGACTTTAGTAGTTTACATCTCACAGTTTATAGATTTGAAGCAAATAGTAGTAATTTTTTATTACGGTATAATCTATATTGTTGTCGTATATTTATAAAATATAGATCATCCAAAGCATGAACCGAAACAAATTTTGTATTGTCGATATGACTTGTAATAAATTTCTAGTGTCGATATGATTTGTTGTAATAAAGTTCTAGTGTCGATATGATTTATTATGAGATTTATTACATGATTAAAGTTCTACCATTTATTATAATCTTTCAGTTGAGACAGCCTCGGGGGTTATTAATCTGGAATATTTGTCAGATTTCCGGATAGACAACAAGGACTTGGAGACGTGCTGAAATTTATGAACTGAGATGTACATATGTATACATTATCGATACATGTATCGACGTGGAACACGACTTCCACGACTACGATGAAGAATATCAGGTTACGTTGTCTAGTTGCTGACCCACGCGATGAGAACGAAATAGAAATCCAATTTCGGTAAATATCCGATGGAGGCGAGACGCCTCCGCCGCGTCCTGCTGGACCACGTGTACGCCGGAAATTCTCACTTGTTAGTCTTCCGGGGTGCGCCCCAGGGCAGTATTATAACTCCCCTACGCATCTAGGAATATATTTCCCACGGGGAGGCTTGGCATTACGCATTTTTGTGTTGTACCATCACGATGAACGTTCTTTATTTTTTTATATCAAGGTACGATTTGATGATGAATATGGAAATGACTGAAAGCAAAATAAAGTACGAAACCTATCGAAGATGTATTTATTAATGATTATAAGCATTTTTGTTGGTATCATATGTTAATCTGCTAAAAAATTGTAAAGAAGCATAGAACAGAAAGATTATTATTATTTTTGAACAACTACTCACTAGAGAATATCTTCTTCTACTACATAGTCATTAATATTAACTAAGAAAAATAAAACAAAGACTAACCAATTTTGTATCTAAAATCTTTCAAACGCATCGTCAAGTTAGCGCTCGTGGGTCCTTCATTAAGCAGTCTGTCGCAATCTATTAATTAATCTCCCCGATTATTAATCAGATAAAGCAGATCACAGCCGCGTATTAGTTCGGCAGACAGAATTATAATTATGCGTCAGACTTGAGACAATTCGGGGAACGGATCACGCGGTAGAGAGGCTAAGATTTCACCGGCAAACCCGTCGGCTCACAATGCTGCGTAGTGATGTGGAATCAGTCAACAACATGTATGCCCTAATGCATTGACTTATCGATTACGCGCTGTACCATTGCCTATCGTCGCAATCGGAAGTAAATGCTGCTAGATAAGGACCAATAAGCGTGTGCATCTAGCGCGGAAGATGATTTACCTAATGAGTCACTAGAACAGAACTCTTTTTATAAACATGCGATTCAGTTTATAACGTAATAAACATGATATAATGAAAACCATCTATGTTGCATGAAACTGTATTTATGTACTTTTCATAGAGATGTGTGTAACTGTGTACTGTGTAACCTTATACATATCAGAATTTTTTTGATAAATAATTCAAATTGTAACATAACAGTTACAGAATCACATAAGACAAGAAAAATGACTGAAGTGGTAATCTGAATTCATATTGTATTAATTAAAACAGCACAACGTAATCTAGAGAAGTGTTTGGTTACTTCATTTCGTTCAGCTTGTAAAAAAAATTCAATCTTGTTGTTAGGGATAGGCAGCCCTAACGGGGTTCGGCCGGGAGAACGGGTATTAGAAAATAACGAATCAGAACTTAATAACAAAAACTTGGTTTATTCAAATGGTTCCTCGTGCTTGGTCTCCTATCGAACGAGGCTCTAGTATTCGAATAGGCCCGGGAATGCAAGTCTCGGCCGGATCCTTCCTTGAGTTTGCCTTTAGCGGCGGCGTCGTCGTCGTCCTCGATCCTCTATCGCACGATCTCTGTAAAAAGACAATTAAATTAATACTGGCTCACGTCAATTTCGAGAGCCACACGCTGAATCAGCTCAGCAGCGCGCAAATGGACTGTATTATTCGGAGGCTTTCTGCACTCCGCTTCGGTCTTTCGAATGACTCCGAAAAGGGACCGGAACTGTATGTGTTGATTGCTCAACGAACGGTATTCTGCGTTCACCGCTCACCTCCTTATTGCACTTTGTAAGAGTGGAGGCCCCGGATGGGGACCTCAAGTCTCAGCCCTATGTTAAGCCGAATTAACTCATCGGCCAGGCTGAGACCCGTTAAGTGATGAGCTACAGAAGAATGTGCAGGGGTACCTGACACAAGCACGTCCCGTATTCGGTAACTTCGCGAATACGGTGGCTGCTTCTTCGCGTACGTCCTCTCTCTGGACCCCAGGAGACAGCCGTCGGTCGAACATTGGGGATACACGAATGCGCTCGGTATATCCTTCGTCGTGCAGGTCGCACTCGAAAGGTGCTGTATTCACCAATGCTGGCGTCCGCCTCGGTATATCCTAGACCGGGCAGGTCGCGCTCTACGGATGCTGTATTCACCAGCTATTGGGGTCCACACGGTTGAACACTCGACACGTAATCCACCGGGCAGGTCACACTCTAAAGGTGCTGTATTCACCAAGTCTGGAGTCCGCCACGGTATACTCAACCAGGCAGGTTACACTCTAATGGTGCTGTATTCACCAGCTCTTGGGTCCGCCGCGGTTGAATACTCGACACGTTAAAATCGACACGGTGATTGATAATCGTCTATCACGTTTAATCGTCGACACGGTAACCCTCAACACGGGAATCCACGACTTTCAAATCGATCATCTTTTCGAAATTGTCCTTCACCTCGGTCGTCGCGAGGTGGGGAATTGCGAAGTATCTCTATCTCGCTCGCACCCAGATGACACGTCACGCGCGTGTCTTCGTACTCCGTCGCGCTCTGCCCGATTCGAACTTTTTCCGGTCGCGGAATCAAAACATCGCGACCGTTAAAACGACCGAGCCGACAAGAAACTTGACACGGTTTTTATGTTCTCGCTGTGACTTTCTCGGAACCTCAATACAGTCCCGAGATTATTATTATTTCGGACGATTAAATTTAAATCGGAGAGGCGATGATTGGGAAATTAACTTATTCCTTTTTCAAACACTTGTATTTAAGACAATTCTTTGAAAAGGTAGTTTTCAAAAATTCTAAGAAATAATCAAGACTTTTTGAGAGTATAAAGTGAAATATAAAGTAAATATCTGATAAACCTCAGAAGAGAAGACAAAAAACAGAACATTCTTTATTGACAGGGATCTTAAAAAATTTTATAAAACAGAGCTCTAATAGATTGAAGTCTTTACTTTCAACTTAAAATAAACATTATCGTATGAACTTCTGAAATAATAATCATTAGCGAAATTATTCTTTCGAAGCTAAGAAAGATTTGGTAACGGAATCTGTTACTACGAATCGGTTCCAACTTCGAATCTATGTATTTGAAATTTACAACATACACAATTTGACAAAGTACAAGTTCTGTAGAAGCTTATGATGAAATGGGACATATAATGAAAATAGGAAAGTATTACTAACTTTGTTTAATCCCTTAATTGTTAATGATTCTTAAGCTTTCTCCATTCTAGAAAGAACTTCTCTTTTACTAAACTTTCCTTTCATTCACGTAAAATTCTTTATTTCTGTATGAATTTGATGGATTTCTCGGAGTTATTATGAAAAATATAAAGTTAGTGGAAAGAAAAAAAATTAAATTTTGCACGTGACTTTGCGA
>NW_017140401.1:254118-256419 GCF_001652005.2 Ceratina calcarata
ATATTTCAGAATACTTTTAATTTATTTCGAGGAAAATTGTTCGATCTGGCCTCTGATTAAATTAGAGAGTATCAATAGAATCACCTTAAACTTGATTTTACTTAAAAAAAATCGTTGATACCCTCTGTGACAGATGATTCTTATGACGATTTTCCAAAAATCAACGGATTTATGCCAAATTTGGTATACATGGGTTTTTTGAAATTTGAAATTAGATTTGACCAGTCGCTGGTCAGAAAACGGTCACTTTAGACCCGCAGAATAGGTACGAAAAGTAGCGAAAATCGTGCGTGGGTTACAAAAAATAGTTTCTGTTAATTTGCAATCAATTGAACCTGTTTTTATTATTATCAGCAACACGATTCAATTCGCCAGCGTTTAATTGGCAGAGCTGCGGACGCCGCCAAGTCCTCAAGCCATCCAGAGAATCCGGAGAAGCTTAAGCGGTGTCGATGAATAGTTAAGACTTCCGCTGGCGCACTTTGCATATCTTTAACGGCAGTACTTGCGGAAATATCGCTTAAATTAATTCACTGTGTTAGTGATGGTAAAACGTGCCCAACCAGTTTATTCACTATCGTTCACACGCATTTTGTGTGCACTGTGTCGTTTACGTTAATTTATAATTATGTGTTTAACAATTTGTGTTAACAACGTGCATCAAGATAGCATTGATATTAATTATTATTTTCTATAATATATGCAATAAATATAACAGTTTAATTACAGTTTTTATAATGCTTGTCTAATTTGCATATTAAAATACATTACACGTGTTTGCAACCAAAATTATGATTTTTTTACTTGATTAACTGCTGTATTGTGAAAATAAATATAGATTGGGTTAAAATACTTAAAACCTTAAATTGTTTTGTATACAATTACCTGCTGTTTCGTGAATGCGAAAATTGGCACTTCTAGTTTACTCAGAATATCGAGTTTATCGAATAAATAGCTAGTAATTCGATTGGCAAGTTATCGGGAATCACAAATTTCGTGAATGATCAATTACAACTTTTTCCGATTAGTTTAACGTAACAGCATATGGAGGCGGGAAATCCATTAATAGTTGAAAACAACAAACTTGCTTAAATACAACGCAGAAGTAGTGTATGCAATCAGTATAAACTTGGTTAATGTCCGGCCATAAAGCAAAGTAATTTCAGTTCGTGCACGGTCAAACATCACAACACTAGATACGTAGTAAAAGGAAGCCCCGCGCGAACGCGAAACAGGGCAAATCATTAAGAAATATCATTTAATTAAAATTATCCAGTGATTATTAACATTACCATACAACTCGCAGAAATACATTTAGCTTGATCAAAACATAACGATACATTTATTCATAACGATCTTCATCCATATTAATTAATATTCATGTAATTCAGCAAATGATGAAATCAGTGAACAATAGTTCTTACTGATTCACCTTGTATAGCTAGCTTGTAAATGCACACACATACATATCTGTTGATATACAAGAACAAAAGTGTAAATAGAATGGTAGGAAAGTTAGCGGCTAATTGTAACCGAATAATTAATCACTAAAAGACGTTTTATCGTGACGGAAAATCTCGTCGCATGCGGGGAACAATGCAAGGAATGCGAATCATGGGAACAATATTCTCGATCGAGCGTAGCGAAGGAACTTCTGCGAAACTTTTCAAACGCCCGTAACTCGGAACAAAGCCATGCGCTCGCATTATGCCGTATCCCGTACCCGGGACCCCTAACCTACCTCGCGTGTTCGTACGGAGGATTCGCGGTTAGACGAGCGTGTAAACGACCTCCGAGATAATTCCGGGCAAACGCTCGAACAAACGCGAACTGGAAAACGTATCGACTACCAGCACGTTTTCAATTTCATTATCGTTCCATAGAATTTCTGTTCTGAGGAATCCGCGCAATGTCAAATCGCTTTATTCGTTTTCGAATTTATATAGACATTATTGCTAAAACCTCGCCCAGAGTGAGAAACATTTTGCCCTTTAGTGTGCGAACCAAAACTTTCTTACATAGAATCAATTTCGGATTGGTATACCTATAACAGTTGTTAGATCAACTATTGTGTAATTACCATTTTGACGAAGTGAAACTGTTACCGTACCCCCGAGATCGCCAGATCTTACTCCTTTAGATTTTTATTTATGGAGTCACGTGAAAGAAATAGTTTATGCCCAAAATAGTCAAAAACGGGACCAATTAAAAGGTAATATCAGACATTCGAAGCAGTTAAAAATTCGAACACAGTTTCGGTTCACGCTTCACTAATTCGTCGAGTAAGAATTTGCCTACAAC
>NW_017140401.1:257891-291329 GCF_001652005.2 Ceratina calcarata
TTAGGCTATAGGATTGTTATAATTGTTAAAATAATTAATAATCTTTTCTCTTACAGAGAAAATCAGTCTAGTTATTGTAATACCAATCATTTAATAATATTTTTACTACATATACGATTTCGTGAATGTATACGTATAGTATTTTTATTTTTGTATTTCGAAAACAATACAATGTTATAAATGTATTATTCGCAAATAATAATGTTAATACATTTTTAAAACATTTCTCATCATTTATTTGTTGTTCCCACAATTATTTTTAGTGGATAGACTAATTTAGATGAGATTGAGACTGAGTAAGACAGAATCAGAGAATAGTTTAATTATTCAACGAGAATAGTTTAATTATACGACTTTTCGAAATCCAATCTACTTAAGCAATTTCAGAGGTTCGTAGGAATATCCATTATTGAACTTACCGAAACAAGTAGAGCTGCAGCCCGGCGAGAGAAGTGTCTCGAGTCATCGTTCCATCTGGCCTCGAAAATAGACCTGGAACGAAAGGAAGTCAAGAAATAAGTGCACTTCGCTGCTGTCTCGACGAAGAACAAGTCCTAACCATCCAACGTTCGCCGTACCATTACAAAATTAACGTAACACGAATATTCTTGGCCTCTGTCTACGAATCAATCCAGCTTTTATTTATTTTATGCCCAACCGTTATCCTAGATCGCGTATCTGCTGACCTCCAGCCTCTAGTTATTCAAATACACGATCCTGCATAATCTCGTGTAAACAGTTAATCCGATTCCGTTGTTTTACGACCGTGCATCGGGGATCGTCTTTGTGTAACGCTGATAACCGGGCCGTCCTCTACTAACGCAAATCTTCACGCGCAAATCCCATTTTCCAGTGCGCGTATACTCCTGTTCATAAGTTACCAACCTTCAGAATATCATACATTCTCCACAAAACAAACGAAGTTCAACTGATTTAACAAAATTACTAAAGAAATACAATTTAATAATATGCATTTTCTTTTGTAGTATTGTATTGATTAATATACTATAACCAAGCGCTCGTATGAAATAATTAATAATTTTTAATATTCATTATAATCGCAAGAATACTATTGTTATGTTTAATTTAACTGTGTTTTTTCATTAATACATTCATCTATGCCTTTGTTTCATATACTTTATAATATTGTCTGATTGTCGGCTTGTGAATAGGAGTGTACCTCTGTAAAATGAGGTGCCGTAATTCGTATCGCACGCCACATATGCCCGTATCGTTCCACGAGCGATTTTATATTTTGCTTTTAAAATGCGATTTTATGTCCCGAACGAAATTCCGGCTGAGTAATTCTTCGCTTGCGGGTCACCCATCTCTCGTTAATTTTAATAACTTCCCCGGGAAAATGGAGACACTTTACGATCGTCGACCAAGCGCTGTTTATTGCCGCCTGATAAAATAATGACCCTAATTACTTGAAAAACATTGCGCTCGATCGACAAAATTTTGATAAATCGTTGCTACTTGATATCTCGATATCTTCTTCCTTATTTCAGTTCAAAACATATTACACCGCACGAGTTATTAACTTAAGGGACTAGTCACGCGACTTTTCTAACACGCGTCGGTAAAATTTTGACGTTTTTTTTCTATATTTTTTATTCTATACATATATTGAGAAAGAATGAGTAAAATAAAATATATTGTTAAAAATTCTATGTTCATTCCTTATTTAACTCGCGAATGATAACTGACGATTATTTGTACATATATTTACAAATAGCAACGAAATCCGTCGAAATGCACGGCCTAATGCTTACTGACTGCTTCATGGAAAAGTCGAATATTCAAAGAACGCACAAAAAGAAGAAAGACAGAAGAGAGAAGAAAGTGACAGTCGGAGAACGGAAAGGAAAACGAAGCGGATATTTACGGAAAATGTGGAAAAATGAATTAGATATATTATCAGAAGATGAAATGTGATCAGAGAGGACCGGGGTAACAAAGTCTGGCCACAAAATGTCTCGAATGAAAAGTAGTACAATAATAAAATAATAAAATAGAAAGTTGAAACGAAGTAAAGAAGAGAAGACGGAAATACACAAAATAACATGGCAAAGATGAGTCGTTACAATATATTCTTGTTTTCTCCTTACGCCAGCTAAATGGTACATTCTATACTAATGGCTGATTTATTATTATTATTATTATTATTAATAGTTATGATTAAAAAATTCATCTCGGTTAAGGATTTATTATGCAAGAGGCAAATCCTTCTAGTTATAAATCTGTAGAATATGTTTAAAACAATTTTGTGATATATAAAAACGTAGACGAATGAAACAAATTATACACTCGAGAGATGAACATTCTCCTCAGCTTTTTTTATACTCCTAAATCAAACTACATCTCGTATTATGCTAGCAGGAATATCCTCCATTCCCCGGAGTCCTCGTTATAAAGGAGAAACGAACCGGGTAGGCGAGGACTGGGACAGACAAGCAAGCTAGCGCGTAAAGTCGCGCGAGATACGATCCGCAAGACAGAGTGTTACTTCTTATTTCAGGATTTATTGGCTAGTAGAGGTAGGAGGAACGTGTCGCGTTTCCAAACTGGCACGGAGGCGCGCTCGCCTTAAACGCTTACCTCTTGATTGAATGCCAGGAGCGACAGAGGTCGTAAAGTAGGTTTAGAGGCAAAACAGTAATGCCTGTTTCCTTGGCGAGCATCGACAGCGCCCCGAGGCACACGCTACTCCACACGTAAGCCGTCTGCTGCCTGAAATGAGAAAAACCTTATTTAATACGGTTTGGCTATGAGGTTGAAATTATTTCCTAGAACCAGTAATCGAAATCTTCTAATCTTAAACCGACGCTATTTTCTATTTAACCATAAAACAATCAAACAGCTCCTAACAACACTTCACAAAAACAAATACAATTAGTCCACAATTGTCGTGACATAATTAATATACGGTATACCGCAGTTAAAAGAAGTTGTTAATCTCTTGTTATAAAAATTCCTTAGCAGAAATTGGCAAGATTTAGACACTTCCATGGTTATCTGTCATAAATATTATATAACATTTTATCAACATATTTTTTCAATAAATTAAGGCAAAATTTCATAATTTGTGCAATTAATAAATTACTGGATTTCAAGCAAATATTTCATCGCTTTGTACATTTAATGTAACAACATAAAGCTGTAGGACCGTACGTAAAACGTACAATACAGTGAAGAAAACTTATGTACAGGAGGATTTGTGCCCTGTTTGCGTAAACTCCGTCCGGGTCGTAGCGGTGGACTAAGCTTCTGCTTACATATTTTGTCTTTTCGTATACTTTATGTGAATGGGGCGACGTTCGCAACGTGCCTGTAAACAACTCGAGTCTTAAGCCCCTCCTAAGACTCCTGGATAGCCGGATGTATCCCGTGTCTAACTAAGCCTCTGTCGATATACCTCTCTTGCAGTTATTAAAAATTGAATCCAAGAAATTATTCAGGTCTATGAATAGTGCACTCTGGATTTTTATGTATTTATGAAACCTTTATGGTATTGAAAAAACGTAATTCTTTTATGATTTGGAAATTTCAACTTCAGCTTCCTGTATATATTATATCTTTATAGATTCCATGTATATTTTGTGTAACCAATTCTTCCATATATTAGATAAAATCTACTTTTATTTAAAAATTCTTGAACCTCTAATTTGTTTATATCACTTTCCAAACGAGGAGTCATCAAAGAGTATCACAAAATATCAGTTCCTTTATGCATATGCAATTAAATTAAAAGAGGAATACTGAACAATTTGTACAATTTTGAAACGGTAGAATTATACCCAGTGATAAATATTTATTGTATTTTCAAATTTGTGAACTACAAAAGGGGATCCGCGATGAACAGAGTCGATCGATCGAAACGGAAATGCGTATACTATAGCGTTGTGCAAAAGTCGTAGACCATTTACGTTCACGAATTGACCTGATGAATAAAAAATTCAAAGTTGTGTTATCATTATCAAAGTAACTTTTACGTTGCTGTTGTCGATGAGTGGACTTTTAAATATCCACAAAACAGAAAAACGTGTGTCAATTTCATCATAAAAATTGTTATTAATGCACTGGGTCCGACATTAAAAAAATAATAAAACGAGCTTGAATGCATGATAACTATACATTCAATTTTACATATATTTGTGGATCAAGACTCACAAAATACTAGGTACTTTTCATACATTATTTGGAAAAAAAGAAACTGCTTGTTAAATGATTCAAGACTTTTACGCGGTACTATACCTCGTTCGGCAATGCGATTAAATCGGAGAGTGTGTACATGCGACCGTGCGCACAGAGCCAATCGCATCATGAAATCGCATCGCGTTTTTACGAGTAAAGAAATAAATATGTATATTTCGTTGTCAACGGAAGGACTTTATTAAATTATGCATGCGTTGCCAGTGCGCATAGTAGATTTGTCCGGGCTGCGTATACACAGATATACTTGTCCGTGGTAACTGCCATCAGTTGAAAAAAAATTATTTAATACATACATATATGTGAGCCATGTACATATACACATATCCGAACGTTTTAGATTCTAGAACACATTGCAAAATATATAGAACGGGTTGTAGAATGAAATATGTGATGTCCCAGTGGATACTTGTGATATTTTATTTATATTAAATTTTGAAACCTTAACACTAGTAGTTTATTACTAACTGTATATAAATTCTATTTTCACGTTAGGTTAGTCTGCCAAAGAAATATTCTTAAAACATCTTAGACACATTGAGCTGTATACCAACTGGAGTGTGAGTAGCAGTAAGAAGTAAGAAACAATATTATCCTTCTTCTTTTTACTGACTATTTCAGAGCGTGTTACCTTGTAACGAATTTGCCTATGGGGGTACAGAGACCAGGCCAACTGACACCAAATTCATTGTACACATCATAATTAGTAACAATGAAATAGATCTAAAAAGAGAAAGCATGTCCTCTTATTTTCCTTTCTTGACGCAGCTGTTGTTTCGTTCGGAAGAATAATTAAGTACGTGGAGAATTCATTGGACTGGTTTATGTCAAGCACATGCGAGCAAAGTTTTTTGAGGATTTAAAATATTTTCTATCGTCATCGATAATTTCCTTAATAGCACACATTGTATATTGTGTAGGCTTTGTCTGTTAGAGCCTAGGGCCTAGGAGAGATCGTATGCAGCGTCGTACCTGCTCTCCCCCTTTGCCCCGCGTAGGGTCGTAGGTTTTTGCAATCGCGAGGAACCGTTTCGCGACGACATACATATAAATACACGCGAAGGACAGCAGAGTCGGTAACAAGTGCGCATTCAATACGTATCAGCGAATTTACTTATCAGCGAGACGAGATCCAATAAAGCAAAGGTGGATCGATTATAACCGTGTCAATCAGTGAACTATCCTGACTCATTTTCCATTAATCATACATTTTAAGACACTTGCGTCCTACAATTGTGTAGTTTCTCCGATTCGTATTTTTCATTTTCATTTCTCAATAGACGATTTTGTCATAAACTGAAATTCCTAAGGATAAATAGGCAACCGTTCGGCCTAACGGCCCATCATGCGGTGACCTGGAGGAATTTTTCGCGTTCGACCAATCCTTCCAAAAACTCACGTGTTTGGGAACGGCTAGCTCCACCCTCGACGAAATAGGAAAGTTTTCCAAAAAGTTTAGAAACCGCCGATGTGAACAAGAGTCGAGACATCCCCATGAATTCGTTCTAATGTCTACGAGGAACACCGTAGCGTTGTTCTTAGCATCGAAAACATTTGAACCATATGAGCAGAAGCATCCGAAACACTCAACCATTCAAAACAGAATCGTTCACACTTACACAAAAAATATCAACGATATATAATTAATAAAATTGGCATGCAATTCGCTGGACGATGCGACGCAACAGTTGTTATTGCTCTGTTCGGAATCCAATTAATGTGTAATGTAGAACTCAATGCTAAATACTCACTGAATATTGTATTGCAGCGGGTAAAGTACAAAGAAGGAATAAATAAGTTAAACAAAGTATTAATAATTAAAATTATAAGAAGACATAAGTTAATCGACGCATTCTCACGACTCATCAATTCTTTGCTGTTTCTCATATGTTAGAGTTGTATGCCAAATTTCAATAAGAAAGCTCAAGCACAGCTCGGATAGAATGTCTAACAATAAGCCTAATGTCCTTGAACCTATTATAATATTCTGAACTCCTAATCCTCCAATCCAGTATTTCTGAAATGAGCCATTGTAATAAATTGAAAAATAAAACCTATCATGCACAGAAATCAAAAGATGTTATCCAAAAATTCGAAATTAACAAAGACGCTTGAATGAAAGGCGTTAATCAAAGTTAAGTTTGAAACGCGAATTTCTTTTACCTCCATTAAAAATTCTTGAAGATCAGAAATCGTTTTCAATGTAATCATTTGAAAAGAAACGCTGAAATTTAAAGAATAGGAGGTAATGACGCTAATGACGGTAATGAGGATCGTTCTAACGTTATAATTAAAAGTTGGCACAGTTAGACACAAAACAAAATAGTATATTGTGCACCAAGGGCCGAAAATGGGTCTTTCTGGGCGAGGTTGATGTTTGAGCACGAGTGGAAGTCGAGGTCGCCACAGACGCTACCGAGATGAACACGAGCTGCTCAAATCATCATCCAAGTCTGGAAAGGTCGATTCGGCCCGTGTCGCACATCGTATTTTTTATAAAAAGGGCATAAAGAAGACTATTTTTCGTCGTCTACAAAGCGGATCGAGAATATAGTTTGTCGAGTTCTCTATTTGATACGAACTTCATGGGAGTGCAAATATTTAAAAACATATTAGAATCAGTGTGTGTATATATCTCTATTTTCCGGTCCTAGGGCCTGATTCTAATTTGTTTTTATATAGGGCAGGAAAACTCTACTTTCGGTTCAGTTTATAGGCGCCGAAATAGTACATTGTGTACCTAGGGCGCAAAATAGGGCATTCTAGCACTGGCACGAGTGTGAATTTCGCCCTCGCTTCGCTCGGGCGACAAATTCACACGAGTGACAGAATGCCCTTTGCGCCTTGGTGCACATACTATTTTTTGACACGCCGGGCGAGAAATTAATCGATAACAAAAGCCATCGAAGTTGTAATTATATCATTTTCCGTCTTTTCCGCCCTAGGGCGGGAATGTGCTATTTTGCGCCCGCTAAACATGCACGAGAAACCGAATTTCGCGCCCGGAGTGTCAAAAAAGGTCTTTTTTAGGTACGTGTTCTAAAAAAATATTTAAGTTGCAATATACCGGAGAATATAGAAAAGCTGGCCGAATGATCGACTAAATGAATAAATATAGAACAGCTGGCTGAAATAACAATGAAAATATTTTTGAAATTCCCAGTCAAAATAAAGAATATAGAAATCTTATTAAAATCGAGAAACTTAATCAGATAATTCCATCAGTAGCGGAAATTCCAACATTTATTGGTATTTCCATAAATTCAATAACACGAAGGTTTCATTTTTAGCTGAAATATATCAGTAATGAAAAATTGAAATAGAAAAAATTTATATCCTTCTCAAAATATTTACAAAATTCACACTGAAATTCTATTTCTCTGGTAGAAATGATATATTGACGAAAATATCAGAAATACCATAAATGTTCGTCAACACTACCTAAACTGCTTCCTTGATCGTAGATGTCAAAAGGTATTTGACTTGTACAATACTGTGTATTTTGCTTCCACATAGTATCTAAGGTAATATTTCAACTCTCGCCAACAATAAGAGCAAATTCTTATTAAGAAAGTTCTCAACCTGTCATTTTAACATGACAGCTCCGCTGTAGTGTATAGGAAGAGCGAAATTATCTCAGTATATCGACGGTAACGCAATGACGCACCGCTCTTTCCTTTCTGTCCCAATTTTTTTCTTCCCACCTTTTATCGTAGTCGAAGCTGGAGTTTCGCGAGAACTATTTGAACTCCTCGAAATTAAATTAGGATATCTTTGAAGCGCGCCGTCCGCGCGGAAAGTTAGTGAAGGTCGAATAGCACGAAAATGTTTCGAAACGAACACGAGAAGGATAATTCTGCTTTTAACGAGCCAAGGGGAAAGGAAAGTATGAAAAGAAAGAATGGAAGGAGGAACAAAGAGGAATCGAGTAATAAGTAATAATCCTTCGGGAACTTTGCAAATATAAAGTAAATGTTTAATGAAATTTAATTTTAATTCTGCTTTATAAATTAAATCCTTTTTGTTATTTACGCTTCAATTAATACCGGTAGTCAACTTGTCTGCACAATTCCTACTCCTATTTCAAAGTATTTCTTTATGTCAATACGTTTCAAAACGTTTTCATAATAGAAAAGAATACATAAATACATATAACTCAGTCTCAATATCATACAATTATTCATTTGATATTTTATGGCAATATTCTAAAATTTTTTAAGCACATGGGATTGACAAAACAGCAGCGTTCATTAAAAAATTTGTGCAAGGTATAGATTACAAGCAGGTGGAGATTTCAAGGCGCGTTTAACGGGGAACAAGTCGACATCCGCGAGGCAAAAGCTCGATCCGTGGGTGTAGTAAAAACGGGGAGGACGTCCGTACCAGAGAGACGCGGCATTTCTTACAATTTACATCAAAGCTCCGTAAGTAAGATTAATGGACGGTTGTCGTAACGAGGTGCGTTGTACGACGCGAGCCGAGGGCGCAAAAACAGTCGGCCGTATGCTTCAGCCGGAAGACGGACGATTACGCGCGGAAATTATTACTTATTGGATATTCCACCGGTAATTACGGGAAAGAAGTTACACCAAAAAACGAGAGGGTGTTCCACGAACTGTTGGTTCGCAGTCTTAGTGAATGGATTCGAGTAGCTAGGTTACTCAATCATAGAACTAATACAGATACAGTAGGTATGAATAGAGGCGTACGAAAGTGGAAATGAAGAAGGATAGAAGACGAGTGCGCCCACAGGTACTTTTTTCTACATATTATACAAATTTTCGACATTTTCTTGATGTCTGCGATAAAATGCATTAAAGATAGTATTCGCTTCCATGTAGATAAGTCATCTCTGGATAAATTCACTGCTGTTTCTATTCGTATGCGTTGCTAGAAGGCGATAGGGAAATCCTACTCATCTTCTTACAAGTGAGACGCTTTTTCAGCTGTCATCTCTATTCTATTTGTATTACCTCCGTACACTCGATATGATGTCATATAATTCATTATGGCGGTATATTCCGATAGCGGCACGATAAGGCGAAATGTTAATGTTATCCACATGTAAATTGGCCAAAAATATGGGTTTACGCCATTCTACGTCTTTATTTCTCAGAGAATCAAGGCAAAATTCGTTTCAATGTTTAGTTTGAGGTACATTCTAGGACTATCTGATCGTTATTGAGTGACATAGTGTCGATATTCAATAACATGAGCGTTAAAAAGTGAAGCAAAAATCATAGTTACTACGCTTTGAAGTTTAAACAATTTTATACCAAAGAGAGATTGTTTTGAATAAAATAAGGAGCAAAGTGGGCTGGAATGTACTTTAACCTAAATATTAAAATGAATTTTGTTTTGATTCTCTGCGAAATAAGGATGTAGAATCGAATGGCGCAAAGCCATATTTTGCACTATTTTTGCCTGGTTATCGATGAACCACAGCAAAAAATGTAAAAAAATTGCCAACAGACGTAGAACTGTAAAATCGTTCTCTTATAGTTAGATTAGATTACCCATACTAGGAATGTAATCCTTTTAGATCGTATTTCTACTGAGTAAATAGTTCAATCTATTGAAATCGATGGAGCAGCTTAATAGCGAGTCAATAAAACGATACGAGCAAGCTAAATCATAGGATTCGATCAACATAAATCGCGAGCCGGATACTTAATTTCCGAATAATCGGGCAAAAGCGACCACGAGAAAGGATAATCGATCCGGGTCGACGGATTCGAAGGGCGGTAATTACGCGAAGGCGAAGCGTCGTCGCGTTGAAAAGACGGGCTAAACCAAAGGGAAATGGAAAAGCCAGTGAATGGATGCCTACGATCCCAAGACAACCGGCTTTATCCTGCATCCAGCTGTCAATCGATCGACGGTGCGACGCGACGTCTTTACTCTCCTTTCGAAAGTTCTTTGAAACGCTGCCTTTTAGATCAAACCAGTTTCGCAGCTCGGAAGCGTTCCACGAATAGATCCACGATACTTTCGAAACAGTTTGAATAACTTCGAATTCTATAATTCAATGAACGAAAATTCTTGGAATGAAAAAACTCGACGCCAAAATATAGTGCTGATAAAACAATATAATACAAAATAGGGAAGTATGAATGCATAAAACATGGGATGCATAAAAGATGAGGAACTAACTTCAAATTACAAGGATTTAGGTAGACGCATTTATTCTTGTTTTAGGTTTTGTATACTCAGATTGAAAGGACTAATACACAATAAGTCGAAAGCATAAAAGTCGTTTGATGAATGTCATTTATATTCAGGAATTTTAGAATTCTACCAAAGGAAAATAAAATCCGAAAACGAGTAACCTAATATTATGTAATAGTGATATTTTATTCAGTCAGTTATTTCCTTTATCAGGTCATTAACCCGTTAAATCCTCTAAGAGTGAGAAAGGTGGGGATGACCGTAACAACCGAAGCAAATGACTGAAATCTCTAAGAAGGATTCACCGGCACCGTCAACGTTCGCTGACAGTCGAATACGTTCTAGTAATTCGACGAACGATGTCACTGATTTTAAACAATGGACGTTTGTTCCCAAACGTTTCGTATTCTCTCGTTCTCGCTCCATCCGGCTGCCCCTTTCTCTCTCGCCCCTTTATTTTCAATACGAATATTCATTCGAGATTCATTACCTAAAAGCCCATAGGTTGACACACTGACCCCGATTCAACAGCCCTTTAAACTGGGAGCACTCGTTTTCACCGCCGTTCACGGGTGTATGCGCCTTCGTTTCTCTCGATATACCACGTATTTTACACGGCTCGTGCCGCGCCAGGCCTCCCTCCCTTCCACGCTCTCTCTCGATATTTGTTTCTACTTTCGCCATTCACGGAGGAAAAACGTGCGTTCGACACCTACCACTCTATCGATCTGTTAGGCGCGAATAAAATCGCTTATTTGGAATGCAGACTAAAAATTTAATCAATAAAATACGGACGTTTAACCAAAATGGAATATTTATGGCGAACAGTTAGAAAAATATATTTCAGACAGAGATTCCTTTTGTCATTTAAGCACTGCGATATTTTATATTTTTATGCATAACATTTATATATTATAGACATTCGATTGATTTATAAATACGTAAAATTCAACACACAGATACGTGGCACAGACAAACAGATCAATCATATCAACATACGTAGATCCATACAAGAAGAACAATGACTAGCAATTATTCAACGACGCATGAGAGATGAACTCCCAACGACAATTTACTTTATATTAAAGAACTCTATTACAGTATAAAGATAATCCATCCTTTGCATCGTCCGTCGCAAAAAAATCTCTTTGAAATCACTTTTCTTTTAACTCAGCAGCTACCTATCACTCGCCAGGAGAAAGGAGGACAAAGGGGCAAAAAGTTCCAACTTCCGAAGAGCTCTTTAATATCCGCCGGGAAGCAGCGTTGCGGTCGCGTTCAGGTGAAGTGACTTTCTCTAAACTTGCCCCGTTATCGTGCGTAAGTTCGTGGATGCTCTTAAGTGCGACGATAAAAAGATTTCGCGCGGACAAGTTCGAGGGATCATACTCGTAAGCACTTTATATATTTTCATGGTTAGGGGATCGATATAAACGTCTCTGAAGAGTAACTATGTGACCGCTTCGAAACCTGAGTAAATTACCTGGTCTAGTTTATAATTTCTATTCGCCACGACGCGACGCCGTTTATGAGAATAAATGGGCTGCTGTTCTGCCGTCAGACTGGCGTCGTCCCAACGCTACGAGCAATGACCAACGTATATATTCACATATAGTAGGACCTCATAAGTCACAGGACACATTATGAAACATATAACTAAGTGACAAATTTTACGGGGGTAGACTCCTATATATATAGGTATTTTTTGGGTAACATTGACAGTCTAACTTTACTGACGCGTGTTAGAAAAGTCACGTGACTACCCTAGCCCTTTAAGAACGTTTGGGGAATACTGTCATGAATAGGCGTATCAAAGAAAGCGTCTTCTGTCCGTCACAATTTTTAGCACTGTCATAGATTATTTACAGTCTCTATTCATCAATGAATCGCATGAAAACGCTATAAAAATATATTTATATTGAATTAATACTCTTATCTAATTTAAATTGCGATAAAATAATTTTTTTTCATAAAAGAAGTAATACAAAAGAAAACGTGCGTCAATCGATATCAGAGACGAGAGAATCAATTATCGATTAGCACCAAGGAAGGACGCTCTCGGTCGCTGCCTAGAGCGCCACTCATAGAAAGAAAGCACAAAAATTCCAACAGCGAGACGTTCCAAATATTAGAGATTGATAAAATTATAGAATGCTGATTCTTGGAATTATTACATGAAAATTAATTACATTCTGAAGAAATGAAACGGGAAGAAGAAAGTGCAACTAAGGAGGGAATAACATCGTCTTACCAGAGATCAGTTCTTACTCGCGAATGTTAGCTAACGTTTCTAGTCTAGGTATGCATCTTGTAGTATTCAGGCTTTTGTTTTAAGAGAAGGAAGGTACAGTTACGAGAAATTGTTACAAGAACAGAAACAGTTATCGTGTATACACACAATGATATAGCATAATGAACCAAGGAGATGAACACAAAGACTTTGTAATCGCAATGTACGTTCTTGTTCCTCGTCAACGGAACATATGCATGTACATATGTACAGTATGAATATAATTCCCGAGTGTTCAGGAGAGCTGTTTGAGTATTTTCTGTTTATGTTTATAGTAAAACTAGAATATATTCCATGTGCCATTGTTGTAAAAAGAATTTTGAAGACATTACAAATGAGATTATATGAAGCAACTTACCCGTGATAAGCGAGGAACGACAATAAGAAGAAGATACAAGCGAGTACATCTGCCCGTCCAACGATGCCAGTCACCTGGAAGGCAAAAGAATCAAAATATTAAGTACCGCATCTCACTCTGGATTCGAATAATGGATACAAAATTTCATAGACATATTGATAATTACTTTAACAATGAGGGATTATAATGAAAAAGATGAAACCGTCTCAAACACGGGAGGTAATAAAAAAGATATAATGGCCGCGAGCAGCGGAAGATCTTTTTCAAGGTAGACGGGCAGTAAACTGAAATTGGATTTAGCGGTGTAAAACGAGGAAGCCACGCCGGAAAGCGACGGTGAGAGCCAACGAGGGTGTGGATCCCTTTCACGGATCTCAACACGCGATGACAGACACGGCCACGTGAGCCAAAGAGCCAGACGAATTGAAAGAGAAGAGAGTCTGGCCAAGTTATTGACAGCCCGCCGCCAGTGAATAACCGACCTCCTCGAGAATAGCCTCGAACCAATGGCTCGTGTGTGCCAAGGTTCCAAACTCCCAAACCCTCTATCCATTCCCTCGTCCTTTCTTTTTTTCATTCCGCTTCACTCGTAAAGAACAGGTGCATTTCCGGAGTTCGAGAATATTGAGCGAAACAATTGGTTCTAAGCAACTAATTCTTTAATTCAACTAAATGCAACTTAAAAGAAAATCTCGTAACGTAAAATTTATTAGATTATCTTCTCTCATTTAACGAAAATTGACGTATAAAAGTATTTCCAGCTTGAAATTCTTGTAATTTCATGTTGCATAGAATAAAATCTTGGAACAATTGATTGTACGATGTTAATTAACGTTGTAATGAACTTTAGTTAGCATGTGGTAACCTAACATATCCTAGTCACACTTGCGGTATGTTACACTTGCCACGGACGTTAGAAGATTAAGTTACTTGTCACGAATTGTTAGTGTCCACAATAGTTGAGTGACGTGAACACATGAAAGTGAATTGCGAACTAGAAACCAGTGCAATTACAAGTGAAATGGCGATGTACGTAAGTTTCGCTCTACATCTACACAATTAATTAGCCAAGGCTGCAACTGTGTTGTAGAAGTAATCTTCACTGTTTTACAAATTACACTCTTTGTGTATGAAACAATACTCGTAATATTATATTACTTTTCCATTCAGTAATGAATTAACTTCTCCATTTTTCAATGCTATACACTGTAGTTTTGATTTGTCTATTGAATAACATTTTCATTCAAACAGTAAATATAATATCGTATCATTTTTCTCTTCCGTAATTAATTTTTCATCATTTATGCTCATTCGAGAAATGATTAACGTATGTGTAGGAAATCTCGGATTTCCACCCGACGATGTCATTAATTTCTCATCATCAACTGTTTTGGCGCGTGTCAGTAAGTTACGTTAATGAAGCACGGTCGCACACGTAGATTCCCTAATTTCACGCGTTTTATAGACGATGGAAGGATGTGCTGGAACAAAACCGATGCTGCTCCCAATATTATCATTAAATATCGACTGCAATCGCGAACATGATAGACATTGATGAATACGAATTTCAGCTGCCGCCATATGAGACGACTATAAATCATTTCTGGATTGATAAAAGGAAATGGGTAAGTGATAACGTCGATGCCATCTTTCCTTTTAAGATAGAAAAAAAATAATTGTACTATCATTCCAAGTGTTCGTTATGATCGTTAAGATATTTTATTCTATTTAAATGTTATAAGTTGTTATATTATTATACTTAATATCATTTTTTGTAATTTTGTAAAATATCACTGATTTTCTTTATTAATGCTATTCTAAGAAACTAATTTAACCACTTTCAGTGATATAACCTTGCACACATATTAACGCGGCTTACGACAGAACTTGGACGCGAAATTCGTCGCAGGTAAACAGCTCGGAGCGAAATCAAGCCAAGATAAACAACAATTTGACATTTTCCAAGGACCCTGTCCTTATCTGGTATGTCCGTTTGACGGGAGTGTGTCCAACGAAAATCTCTACCATGAAACAATACTCTGTCAACGTCAAGGAGAGATGAGAGGGAAGCCATAAACGAAGGGTCTCTACTTAAGATAACAGAGATTACCCTGGCCAGTTCGAGATAGATTCTTTAACGCTTTCACTGCTCCCGGATTTATCGCTGGGGACAACGATCGATTTCATAAAAAATACGGACGAACGATCATCTTGTATGATAAGAGCGTAGAATAAATAACGGTTGTAATCTCTATATCACATCAGAACATCTATTCATATGCATAATCAGTAACGTATCGTATAATGAATCATATAACAAATCGTGTAAGATTTATTGTGTGATTATCATACGGTTTGTTGCGACATTAATAATAGGTTTACGTAATCTCGATACCATATGAAAAAGTTAATTCATTTATTAAAGTAGGATTTAAAAATGATTTCTTGCAATTACTACTTCATATGCAATTCCATTACTATAAAGAAATGCATCTTACTGCCTGATCCTTTCAATTATTTTTTATGAACGAACAATGAAACCTCTGAAATTGTAAATCCTTTGACTTTAAATGTTTAATTTCGTATTTGATTCATAATCACTGCACACGGTATAAAATCACAAATCTTAGAAGATTACGTTAGTGTAACACTTAATGAATCTTCGAGTTGAGGAAGATCGGTGCTTCCCTTAGAAGTGGACAAGCTGAAGTAGTCGAAGGAGAGGATGCGAGGTGGTTGATACGTTCTCGTTCGACCTGGCACCAGTTTGCACCAGTTTGTACTTAGCTCAACTCCATTACCATCTCACTCGTTCAAGAGTTCTAATTGATTATATGAGGCGGTAGTTCCGCAGGAGTTCGCTCGTTACTTCGAGAGAAGCTGGCTCATCCTCCCCCTTATTCTTCCCACCGTCTCTCCTTCTCTTCCCTTTCTACTGTTTCCCCTTCGTTCTTTTATAAGGCGTCGCGTTCCTTTCACTTTCCCTTGCTCGCGGACACGGGTAATTGTGAAGATGCTATATTCTATTATACATCCAACGTTGTCGTAAAAGTTATCCTAATTATTATCGTATTTAACTAATACCTTCTCGCTAGTGATTTAATCAATGATCTTAAAGAATTCTTATTTTTCATTAAAATTAATAAGTGTAAATTAATCATGTACATTTATTTAAATTATTCCTGATTTGTGTACATGAGTTTTTGTATGACTTAATAAATGATTCGTTACATGATTTAGGTCTTTGATCATCCTGTCGCAAGTGCTGTAAAAGTCGAATTCAGTGACGACGTTTTCGCTTTATGGAGGACTGCAGAGAACTCTGAGTAATTGGAGATAAATAGTGGAAAGATCAGGCTTGTGACCACTACCTGTGATCATTGCACCGCTCTTTGTGCTCCTTTGAAACAACTCGACGTTTCTCGTCTAAGCATTAGTTGCTCATCAATTCCCAAAGGATAAAGAGGGCGTGTTAATCAGCTTGTAACGAGCGCTTAAGTGTGTTACCAGAAAAAATCAATGAGAAGAAAGATATTTTATGAAACACTAATTTTCTCTATACTTAACTTGAATCTCGTAATACCTTAAAATTTCTTTAACGGTGAACAAAGTTTTAAACCATGATTCGTATAATTAAATTGTGGCCGTAAATTCCGATAACTGCCAATCCTAGAGTTTATGAAACCACAAATGACCCGATGAAATAAAGTGGCGACTTACACGAAGTGTTCATCGTCAGTTTATAAAACGTGATGGCTCGTATATTTCATTGTCGCTGCAAGCGAATGATCGATTCTCAGAATAGGTGTCCCGCATGCCAGCCTTTTAGATGTAAGATAATACATAAAATAATAGCGACATATGTATATATGTTCTCTACTTCCGAATCTCTAAAAATCTGTTCATTCAATCAGTTTTTTTTTTATAGCTTTCTACAAGAACGTTGACGTACCATTTACTATCAATGGCATGTAGATGGCTAATGGCTTGACAAGTTGTACCGAGTTGAAATAATTTGAAAAGGCGGTCACTCTTGACGTGAATATTCTCGGATAGCGATTTCCCGGTGACGTCAGCAGACATAGCGACGCGGTACTGGAAGAGCGGTAATGCCTCTTAAAATGGGGCATTTTTGTCGATAATAATATTCCCCGGGGAGATTTATGCTTGTGACGAAAATGGGATCGCTTCCGATCTTAAACTTTGAAAGCGAACGGAACCATGCGATGGCTCCCTCCGAATATAACGAAACGTCGTCGGTGGTTAAAGTTAGGCGAGATTCTTGATGCCATACTAAGTGTCAAGTTATAAGATCGCCGAAATCTGACAACTGAAGGACTTGAACGATGACAAATGCATTCCGAGAACCAGATTTAAATTATTCAATTATTCGCGTAATGGAGATAATTTTACATCTTGGATTTGCATTTTCTCATGACGGCAGAAATGATGTGATATTAAAATTGTTAGAATAATCCAGAATAGATTTTGTGCAAATAGTAAAATTCGTTTACTTCCAATAAAAAGACGTAATATGGAGATTAGCCTTGGTTACGATGTCGACATGTCAGAAATAGATATCGAGCAGATAGAGGGATTTCTCCAGATACATACTTCTCCCTTGCAGTTTCCGGTTCATTGCCACTGCTCGTTGGCAGACTAGTGCAATGTCGTCGGAATTTAAACGAGGTTAACAGCCTCGTTGTCACGATGTGCGGATTCAGAATGGGCGCAGAAACGGCGAGACCGAAAGTAGGCGATATTGTCACGTTCCAAACCGCGGCGCGCCGTTATAAACGCCTTAAGATCCTTAATAAGCCTGTTGTAGCAGTAAGGATTATTGGCCTCGGTGTTCTCAGCCGCCCCTTCGTCTTCCGTAGACGAAAATTCGTGCAAGGGGGATAACGACGTCGTTTTCTAGGGATGCAAGGGAATAGACTTGTCGCCTTGTAAGAAGTTTTAATACGTACTAGTATTACAAACCTCCGAATTAGCTGCAACGTCTAACTTTGAATCACTCCTACAGATAGTGTATCTTTATTAGCTCTTCATTTAAATTAATTTGTTTAAAAATGTGTATATTTAATTCGGTCTAGCTTATTCTCATAGGATATAAAATTATATACTATTTACGTGACAATATGCTAAAGGTTTCGTTCGAACGAAAATTGTAACTATCAATTAAACCAAATATTCAAATATTTACAGAAATTATGATCGATAAACAATGAAAAAGATAATTCTATTCCAATAAGTACTTAGTTCCATTCTAACCTAAAGAAAATTGATCTGCTTTCGAAAGAGAACTGATTGGTTTTTAACTGAAAAATACTCGTATAAGAAATCAGTCAGAAGTTCTAATGTTATTTGTCAAACTTGTAACTGCCTTGTCAGAAATCTGATTAATGATGTATTTTCACGAAGACACTGCATTCGTTCTCAGTTCCGCGATCGTTAATCCTTCGATTCAAGTCCATTTAACGTCTATCGCGTATATCATACGTTAGCATTCTCGGTCACCATTGAATATTAGAGCTGAATTCCGTGAATTCTATATCCCCTCCTACCACTGATCTTTCTAATAAATCTTACATTACGTGCATTCAGTGTCTACTTCTGCCCAGTTTCAGTTTATCGTACTTAAGTATCAGATTGTTACATTTAACTTATAAATAATAATATTTATAATATATATATATTATAAATAATAATATTTATACATATTTATTATATATATATTGATAAATAATATCATTAAACTCCTTATGAGGGAGCAAGTTTAAAAGTGCTATTAGTTAAAGAAGTTTCCTAAAGACACAGTCGATCAGATAATGTATTTATCTCAGAATAAAAATTTAAATATGTAATGGGTTCAAAGGGATATAAAAGTTCATCGCGTACGTGCTAGAACGTAACAACACAACGTCGCACCGTTAAAAGCAATTCTTTCTTCCTTCCGTCGCGGGGAATAGCCGCGCTTTATTAATGGTCGTATCCCGTGATAAGGTAATCGGGGCTGTACGCGTCTGTTCAGTGAAGATACCCCTCTCGATGCTCGTACACCTTATGTTAATGCCTCCGCTGCGGAACGCGTCTCATTTATAGGTAGACAGAGACACGCTATGGTGTACGCGCCGTTTCGTGGTTACGACGTCGTTAACGTATCGATACATATATACCCTGGCGACGAAAGAGAGCCACGGTTTTAGAGCAGCTCGATTCGAGTGGAGGGACGCAGCTTCGGCTTTATCCGTCCCGTCGGATTTTCGAGTGAATTAAGGGAGAAGTTTAATGGCCGACACGGTGTTCGTGTCAATTAACGCGGAATGTGTTTTACGATCGTGCTAATGAATTAGCCTCGACTGGGTAAACCAGACTGTTATAAGAAATCATGTAGGTACGATCATCCATAATGGTACAATAACGTGTACATTAAAATGACTCCACTTTCGACATTATAGTCCTGTCATGGTAAGACCGTCATTTTGGTCATAGTCTCGTCAT
Source organism: Ceratina calcarata (assembly GCF_001652005.2). NCBI lineage: Eukaryota > Metazoa > Arthropoda > Insecta > Hymenoptera > Apidae > Ceratina > Ceratina calcarata. The sequence goes on from NW_017140401.1 coordinate 277,427, forward strand.
ACGACCGATGGTCACGTCTCTCCAAACACCGGCATCGTCGCTGGAGACTTTCATCGACTCATCTCCGTAACTCTGACAGACTCCCGACCATAGGCACACCTGAAAATACAATCGACGATCCGTGTTTCAAACAAATCCCGCGACGGACAATCGTATTCGTCGAACGTCGATAAACTGACCGTGTCCAAATTGGTCTTCTCATGAAACTTGACGAGATTCTTGTCGGGTATCATTTCCATCGCTTCCATCCCTCTGACTGATCTGTAGTACAATGATGACGGGAGTACAACGATGTTTGGAGGGAATAGATTGCAAAAACCGATGCAAATAAGTTTATTTCATTGTTAGTATAAACTATACTAAACTATTTTATTTTTAGTATGAACTATAGCTTCATAGAGACACAGTCGATCAGATAATGTATTTATCTCAGAATAAAAATTTAAATATGTAATGGGTTCAAAGGGATATAAAAGTTCATCGCGTACGTGCTAGAACGTAACAACACAACGTCGCACCGTTAAAAGCAATTCTTTCTTCCTTCCGTCGCGGGGAATAGCCGCGCTTTATTAATGGTCGTATCCCGTGATAAGGTAATCGGGGCTGTACGCGTCTGTTCAGTGAAGATACCCCTCTCGATGCTCGTACACCTTATGTTAATGCCTCCGCTGCGGAACGCGTCTCATTTATAGGTAGACAGAGACACGCTATGGTGTACGCGCCGTTTCGTGGTTACGACGTCGTTAACGTATCGATACATATATACCCTGGCGACGAAAGAGAGCCACGGTTTTAGAGCAGCTCGATTCGAGTGGAGGGACGCAGCTTCGGCTTTATCCGTCCCGTCGGATTTTCGAGTGAATTAAGGGAGAAGTTTAATGGCCGACACGGTGTTCGTGTCAATTAACGCGGAATGTGTTTTACGATCGTGCTAATGAATTAGCCTCGACTGGGTAAACCAGACTGTTATAAGAAATCATGTAGGTACGATCATCCATAATGGTACAATAACGTGTACATTAAAATGACTCCACTTTCGACATTATAGTCCTGTCATGGTAAGACCGTCATTTTGGTCATAGTCTCGTCATACGACCGATGGTCACGTCTCTCCAAACACCGGCATCGTCGCTGGAGACTTTCATCGACTCATCTCCGTAACTCTGACAGACTCCCGACCATAGGCACACCTGAAAATACAATCGACGATCCGTGTTTCAAACAAATCCCGCGACGGACAATCGTATTCGTCGAACGTCGATAAACTGACCGTGTCCAAATTGGTCTTCTCATGAAACTTGACGAGATTCTTGTCGGGTATCATTTCCATCGCTTCCATCCCTCTGACTGATCTGTAGTACAATGATGACGGGAGTACAACGATGTTTGGAGGGAATAGATTGCAAAAACCGATGCAAATAAGTTTATTTCATTGTTAGTATAAACTATACTAAACTATTTTATTTTTAGTATGAACTATAGCTTCATAGTAGCTTCAGCTGCTTCAGAATCTGTCCAAACTATGTCCTGTATCCACGGAACGTAACTGTAAACGCGAGTGTATACACCCGGAATGATACTGTCGCGAAGTTTCCAAGGCTCGCTGTTCTGATTACGCTGTACGCGTTCGGTTGAGAGTCCAAGTATGCGACCAGAGGTCCGCTACTGTCGCCCTATGAAAAATAAAGTAATGTGCAAAGCTGCATCTGTGTCGTTCGTCGTTTGTCGATCCGTGTTGTTACCTGACAGATATCTTTTCCATGACGACCGGCGCAAAGCTGCTAGCCGCCCATTATGCCTCACTCGAGTTTGTCGCTCTTTATGCCGGTGGCAAAGCTCATGTTGCATACTGACTGCGGTACTAAGTCGAATTTAGCGTATAACAAATCTTCCGAATGCCCTCCGCCTGAACGAATACCACGGATTTAATACGATCGTCGGTAACCATATGATCATCGGTCTCACCTCACTCTACTTGACCCACTCTACATGACTTTCCAGAGCTTGTTTTCACGGGAATATACTATAATGGAATAATGCCCGAATTTATAGTCGTTTCTCAGTTCTCAGTTCTTAGCATGATGTGTTCTTAGTACTCAGTTCTCAGTTCTCAATCTCAGTTCTCAACTACTTATTGCATATCTATATGTTTCGTGATATATGATTGATGAAAATCGAAAATATATTTTTAAACGTTTTACTTCATTGTTGATTAAGATTTTTGGATATATTTTTAAACGTTTTATTTCATTGTTGATTAAGATTTTTTAAAATTCTATTGAAGTGAGTAAGCCTATCGCAATGACCGTGGACGCTATAATGGGATTTTAAAAAATCTATATCAACAATGAAATCTTGACTTTTCCGAGCTTGTTTTCACAGGAATAGATATTATTTTATAGGATGAAATTATTTTCATAAAATATTGAAACTTGCTCAGTTTTTTACCTTTTCATGAAAAGATTTTATTTTCTTGGAGATACAGATTACACCAAGGTATTCAAATAAAAAAACTGATAAGTTTAAAAAAATGTTCGTTTTCAATGAAATTGACAAGATTCTTCGATTTGAAGTATGATAATGTTGACAGCTATTGAAATTGTTCATTACCTATTGCTCAATTTGTTTTATCATTTAGTGCATGTTCTGTCATATGACATGTTATTTATTATATAATTTACTGTATGATTTATAATATAGTTTATTGTCTGCTGTGCCACATAGTTTGTTACGTGTTTTACCGCATGCTTTGTTATGTAATTTATCAAATGGTTTGCTACGTGATTAATGACATGGTTTGTTATGTGATTTATCATATGATTAGGGTTAATACGACTGTTTGTATGAATTCGTATATGAAATATTGCTCGATTGTTCGTCAGATTCTTTCGTAAACAAACATTTGGGAGTTAAGATCTCTAAATCGAGATCGCGGAGCCACGGCAACACCGACAAAGGAATTCCCGGCCGATACGTAATTCTGTCGATACCTCTTCCTGTAATAATGCCGCGTGATAGCGAACGTTATTTCGAAGCGATTTCTCCGACGCGTTCCACCGATTTATAAGCTCGGATTTATAAGTTGACGTCGCGCCGCGCTCAGGTTTATGGCCAGCGACGCTTGAACGGTTACGGTGATGGTAATTGCTGAAGCATTATGGCGGTAGATCTTTGTGGCGAACTTGATGACAGACCGTTTATGGGGTCGCCACGCTGGGAACGTAAAATTGCGGCGAGGTGATGGAGTTTCGTGTCAACTAGGGAGAGAAAAGTTAACTTGATGCATCATACTGACAGATTTGATCAAATTTTATTATAAAAATTATGTAATAAAAATATTTCTTTACAAATATTGAAGTTTCATGATTTGTATTATATGTATTGTACACTCCTCTTTAACGTGTTAGTTTGATTTTAATTATGTTCAATGAAAAAAACAGAAAGTGATCGTACATTTGTTGTTAGAAACAGTATAAGAATTTATATTATTCTGACCATCACGTCCTGTTAGTTCATTTAACATTATCTTTCCCCAACCTCATAATACATATAGCTCAGAGTCAATACATACATATATGCATTTACGTGACATAAGAATTACACTAATTATAGTAAGCCACCGTTCAAAATGTTTAAGAACAATAGGATAACGGAATTTACGAAAAATGCCTTCAACTATTCGAGGAATCGAGGGCACGTAACTTATCAAAATATTACTTAAGCATATCGCAGAGACACGAAAGTTGTATCGTAGAACGGTTCGAAAAAGAGGTCGACAACGAAGATAGAGAACAAGAAGAACGCAGAAGGGAAAGCCCTTTTCCCGAGCGAAGTTGGCAAGCCTCTTTTCTTGCAACTTGCATAAAACCATTTTCCAGCCCCCAGTCAGAGCGAGCTTCTATGAAGTTTCCTTCCGTGGGCAACTAATGCGCCGTTTCAGACACTCGCTGCTAAACTCCTATCGCGCCGTTTCGAGATCCACTGGCTGCTTGGCCAGCTCGTAACAGTATCGATGATGCCTCGCCAAAACTTTTCACCATTATCGAAGCCGTACAAATTTTTGGCGAAATTAATGTACAAACGTATGTTGACGATTGCTGTATATATGGGTATAAAAATATTTAAAAAAAAAAACTTCCGTAAGTAATTAGAAATTCCATACTCGTCTTGGAGTTATATCAATTTGAAATTAACACGTGTTCTGTTGGAAAGTAAAATAGAGCTACATACTTATATCAAATTGAGAAAAAACTAAAGAAAAAATAGCTAAATGTAAGAAATCTCATGCTATGATAACCAGTTATATTAGGAATATATTTCATCAATAGTAATGAGTACTTATGAGATAATAAAAGAGACGTTGTTATAAAAGCACAATACATTCACGATTTACGCATGCAAGAGTAATGCTTCTGAAACAGTCAAAACTGAAATACAATAACAGTAAAACTTTTCATAACAGAATGTTAAAATGAGAAGAAAATAGCTAAACGACTGTAATCATTGTTCTATCATATTTCAATTGAAGTGTTTCTTTTAACGCGAGTAGCGCGGTATATGGCAAAATCAGAGAATAGACTATATTCGGAACACGCATAACATTTTGCGGAGATTGTATTTGTAAATAATTTTCATGTATTCTTATAACAAATTCCAGTACACTTTTATAGGGGTTTTTATGAAATCAGTAAATATCGTTTTTATTTTACAAATCATTCTTACTGATACGCTGCCATGTAGTTGTTATTCATGAAGTTAAGGTAAAAAGTGAATAACATTTAATTCGATAATTCTGAAATAAACGTGATAAGAGTTTAAGAGACCCAATTGAACGGTTGAACAAAACAGCCGGCAAACGTCGGTGCGTTGCGACTTTATACAGAATCAGTTGAACAGTTTCCGCCGGAAGCGAAGCCTTTCATCTCGGGGTATCGAATGACGATCGAGTTCATTCGAATGGTATTACTTCTGCGGTGCTGCTCCATGTGCCCTGATCGAGATTCGGAACATTGGAATTGTGCGTCTTTGGACGACTTTCTCCGCGTTTATGGTACGGGCCAACCTTCTATTTCGTGATTAAGTGCATAGGAAACGATCTAGACCGTGGAATTGGAAGTTTACTCGGGTAAACCTGAAACCGAGGTCGAAGAGCAAATATCGAAATCCTTTGACACGTTTATGGAAACAGCTAGTCGGATATCTATGTTCGTAATCCGAAACAATGAAATAAAATTTGTTTTAAGTAAACTGTGTATGAGATTTCATTTTGTACGTTAGATTATTACTCATACATGTACGTTCATAATTAAGTGGAAACTGACTGACATATTTACCGACAAAAAATGAAATAAAACAAACCGAGCTAACAAGAGATCATAGTTCTCGTTGCCTCGAGTCATGAAAGTTTTGCGAACGATTCCGTGTGGAAGCGAGGTGTTTAATCATAAGTAAGGATTCTGTATTTTTTACGAATGAGAATCAATCACTTATATTCAATGTAATATTTTAACGCTTGGTATAAGGGGCCTTACTTACTGAGTATAAGACCAGGTTCGACGTCTGAAGCGTTCGAATCTTATCACCGGATGTTCTGTATACCAAACCATCTGAGACCTAAACTCATGAGGTCATACTTGGTCCAGTCGAAACCTGCATGCATGCTTTGTACAGTAAAAAGCAGAGCAGAGTCAGTCCGCTTTCGCTTGTCGAACGAGCTGAACGTACAAATCGAACAGAGTCTAATTACTTTCCTTTTGTTTAAGAACAACCAAGGTATATCACCTAAGTGAAAAGTGTTTTACGTTACACTGTGTGTCTATAAGTGATTGTTCCCTGCAAACTGTTTTACGTGACACTGTGTGTCCATACGTGAGTATTCTCCGCATTTAGTTTGCACAAAGTTATAAGCAGAACCCGCGCTTGTTGATATCCTTTTAGAAAACCCGCTAATCAACAAGCACAACTTTGTGATTCTTTCTGTTGCAAATTCGAACTGTTCAGTGAAATCTTTCAGACTATAGTAAACCCAAATTCTGAAAGATAGGCAACCCGCATTTCGGACTCTTAGAAAACCCGCTAGTCCGAGAAATCATCCAGTCCAATCAAATTAAGATCAGTTATTCATTTTCTGAAGAGTAAACCTGCCATAAAAACTCCTTTCCTTTAAAGTTACACCGCTAATTATGAAATTCTCATTTTTGATTTTTTATATAATTAATTTCAGATTTCATCAATATTTCCACATCCAGTTTTGTTCAAGAAATTCAGATAAATAAATTTCATCATAATACAGTGTTTTTCACTTATTATTTTCCTAGCTACTCAAACACGAAGAAATGAATGCAACGGAAATGCCACGTCTTTCATTCGGATAAACAGTGAAATCGTTCAAAGTATCGTTACGGATTCTTGAAAAATAGTTTTCCTCTAGTTCAATGCACAAATTACGTTTTTTTTAGCAAGTTAACGAGCGATGAGCGGAGATCAGAAGACCTGTGAAGCGCGTGTGCAACGACGAAGAAAACGGATACACGAATAAAGCGGAAGGAAAATAGAGAAGGGGAGGTTCGGATCCTTACCGTTATGAATCGTGCAATCAAGACTGCCAGTCACTTGAACAGGAACTTCAGACAGCTGATGCCTACTGGCTGCTTCCGGTTGTTGTTAAAAGCGTTCTACCGGGATTCGCAACTTCTACTATTGCGACGAACGAAGAGAGGAGGTGGGGCCTCGCCCCGGTACGTTTCCGCGCGAATGAACCGAGTAATTTCGACAATTACCCTACCCAAAACGCCTTTGAATGCTAATGAAAATGGTTGCCAGAACAAATAGTTTTCTATGACTCTTAATTGAGTGTTTCATCACGGGACCACGATTATCTTCAAATAGCTCGTTACCTAAATACTTTTATTTAACTGCTCTCTAAGCCAATTCACTTTACCCTTCTAATAATTAATTTACAATAATGTGATACATACATTGTTCGTCTTTCATATAAAGAAGGGAAATTATGATAGAGTTCTGAGATTAGAATTCATATTTTCTATTTGAAAAACTCTCGGATGAACTTTTTCTCCATTTAAAATTATAAATAATGTTTAAGCGTACTTAACACGGAATACTGTATCAATTGTCTAAAAATACATGAAACTTGTAGAACCAGACGGAAACGTGAGATTAAACGATAACGCGAGCCAGGAAATTGTCAAGCCGTGAACCCGCGGAAGAAGCTAACTCTGTTTGAGCAGCTGCGCTTCTCTTCAACTCTTTTACTCGAGGGAAATTCCTTTCGCGGGGGAGACGGGAACAAGGCGACATATTTCTGTTGGTACCCCGACGTCGATTCAAACCGTGAGGGGGGAGCTACAAGAAGAAAGTTTTGTCCACGCGAAAACGAGGTTACCCACATCCGCTTTGAATTGCGGCGCGAATCGTGCACGGATTACGACCGTCGCGTTGCGTCGCATCCCGAATCCCGTTTTCCAGCATGAATATTTCACCGCGAGATTCCGCGAGCTCGCGCAACCGGCTGAAAGAAGTGAAGGACGAATTTTTACCGGCGACAAGGAAATGCTTCTGCAGATCAATTATGCATGTATCCACCGCTGCTGCGGCGCGTCGCCTGCCGTAAATACGCTCCGGGCAAATTATCGTTCACTGCGACTCGGATTCGTGACTAAATTTCAAATCGGGACAATTTTTTCAATCCGAAATATATGTATGAAATGCAGATTTTTTTATTGTGTAAAGTGCAACGCGTTCATTGATTCTTGAATTTAAATATCCGGTTAAAAAAGAAATATGAGAATAAGTGTGAAACACTTGTTTTATCGGAATAGTTATCGTTTAATTTATGCGAAAGTCTTGTTCATCGAGCTGTACACGAATTTTCGAAGTTTAGTTTCAAACTAGAACTTATAACCGGCACTTAACATTAATTAGTTTGAAATATTTAACTATTTTAAAATTATGCAAAGTAATAAAGAGACGTGAATCAAGTAATAAAGTTCGTAATGCTTCACGTATCGTTCGCGACAATTTTCCCATGCCCAAGCCGATTACCATAATCTATATTTTTCTACGTGTTATATTCACGGAGAGTCGAAGGCTAACTCGCTACCGAGATAAGTACGAACGTGTATGAACCTGGCGGCCATATTTCTCCGCGAACTATCTATCCAAGATTTAGGAACGTCCTCTTTCAGCTCCCCTGCCCCGAGATACGAGGTCAAACTGCATAGATCGCAGTTTGGACACGCAAGATTTTCTTGGCTATGGAACCGCCATTGTCCGTTTAGCCTGCGATCTATTCGCGGAACAAACGGCCGTGGGATTCGACGTGTAAACGATATCACTGCCTGTCCATTGTGCCCGGCCGATAATTCTTCCCGGCTGGCCGGCGAGGAGCCGAGAAACTTTCGCCGCGTTTCCGTGGGGAGCTTCCTCCATAAATCAGAGATAAATCACTTTTAAACTCGCCCTGTTAACTTCAGATCGTCGCGTCGCGGACGCTCGCCAAGCTAGCTGCGTTTCCGTTGGGGAAATCTTAGCCCATATCCATATATGTACTTGTTGACTTAGATAAAGCAAAGATAAAAATGTCTACGACCAAACTACCACAGTCTGTAGTCACGGGGCTTGCAGTCACACTTTATAGAAGATATTGACAACTCGCGACTTCACATACGAGGCAGACTTTGACTGTCAGAAGCAACCTTTCCTCACAATTGTACTATCCGTACTTGGAAATATAAAGTTACATCGAGATTACCGAATACAACATTATATGTTACTCATAAGTGGCGTCACATTTTCCCCATTACCTTTGCTTCACTGAAACCTAATTTATACACGAGCCGTCTCAGAAGTATGTATGTATGTGTGCATGTATGGTATAAGGGGAATACCGTGGGGAGGAATCGATGGCTCGCGAGGTAATGAATATGTCTCCGGGTGGCCCTTAACGTCCGGTTCCGTTCTTAATTAACATAATTCGATAATGACACGAATTCGCGCTGCTCCGGCTATCTAGGTTACCGGTGACGCAATTCACTCGTTAATAATGTACGTTAAAGGATACCTCGATCGACCTTGTTATCGTTTGATAGACACCGATATAGTTCTGAGAGTACAAAAGCAGCAGCTGGCTTTCTGAAAATTATATTACAATGCACCGATGCATGTACATAATTCCATTAAATAGACGATGTGCCTTCTTGTTATTATTTCGTGTGGTTAAGGCAATTGAAACGGGTTATCCACTTTGTCTGTTGAGCATTATTTTGATAAAACAATAATCCAATTTCGTGTTCGATAATACAAAATACAGTAAGAGAAATATAATCTTATATTTGAAATCAGTTTAAGAGATATTAAATGAATGCAAGAGAACGTGGACTGGAAACAAACGTATACAATATCAATAACGTTGGCTATAATATTGCTTCCATACAGCTACTGTCTCAGATTCCTACCAGTTCGGGAAATCGAACCGGGACAGCATGAAATCTAATCTGCTTTCAAAGAGCTGCGTTTATACTCCTGTATACCATTACACGTCTGTGGCTTATCTTTTCGATTATGAACCATCAATCACTCGTGTGTTCGAACACGTGTTAATTAATTATAAATAAAATCGTAATAAATGGTTAATATAAAGTAAATGTCAATCCTTTATACTCGTATTTATATTTTAGAAGGCAACAAATCAACTCGGAGTTTTCTTCATAAGCGATTAAAATGAAAACATTTTTATGGGAACATATTACAATTTACTTTGCTGGTTTAGTAGAAAAAATTAGAAAAATACACAAATTTAATTTGCATCACACGCCCTCTTGAACAGTGAAAATCCATATAATATGTGTATATAAATTTTGAGTTTTCAAAATATTTAAAAAATAAATAAAACTAAATCCTATATTGAGTGGCTTATCTTTTCGATTATGAACCATCAATCACTCGTGTGTTCGAACACGTGTTAATTAATTATAAATAAAATCGTAATAAATGGTTAATATAAAGTAAATGTCAATCCTTTATACTCGTATTTATATTTTAGAAGGCAACAAATCAACTCGGAGTTTTCTTCATAAGCGATTAAAATGAAAACATTTTTATGGGAACATATTACAATTTACTTTGCTGGTTTAGTAGAAAAAATTAGAAAAATACACAAATTTAATTTGCATCACACGCCCTCTTGAACAGTGAAAATCCATATAATATGTGTATATAAATTTTGAGTTTTCAAAATATTTAAAAAATAAATAAAACTAAATTCTATATTGAATGGAACACAGGATATACAAAAATACTAACAGGCTCAAAATTAATTAGCCAGGACAAAAAAGGGAAGATCTTTTATATTTTACTTATTTATTTTATTTTATATACATATACATATACACACATTTAAGCAGAAGCTAAAAGAAAATTGTAACAAGACTAACAAGGGTCTCTGGAATGAAATACTAATGTAAATCTACGTATAATAATAAAATGTAGTATGGTGACTATATGTATAGCGACATACGACTGAAAAGGGTTAATACAATTGCAAGATTATACTTTGATTAAAACCCGAATAAGGTTTGGCGCGAGGGTTAAACACAAATGTACACGTTAAAGAGTCGGGAGATCAACAAAACAGTGTGATTTATTGGACCTGTCGCGAGGATTCTCAGGTCAAACATTTTAGCTGTTCTGGGATCCTCCATCGCCAATGTGGCCTTCGCACTGTTTTTTATGGTCCCTTGGGTCCAGGTCTGTTTTTCCTGTAATTACAAGAGGCCTGCTTCCATAGGATGCAGTTGTCCCCATTAGACTTGTTCTATTTTCTAATTTCCTCACACACTTTATATACCTTAATCCTTAACATAATTTAAAAATTCAGTGAAAATTTTTTGATGACTGTACTACATGCTATATTTCGACATTGTATTAAATTAAAAATATGGAAACTAAACGTAAAGCTAGAAATGAGCCAAAAGATATGACAAAGTGCTCTTTATGAATCGTGTGGAATCTTGGCAAATATACTATATTACAATAGAAATGGCTCCAGCGAAGCTATCTGCAGAGGATAGCATAATAACATTGGGAATAGGTGGAGGAATGGAACGAACAGTCTGCGGAAGGTTTCCGAAGACATATGAGCGGGATAACCCACGGTTACCCAGAAAATATTCGTAAATTACGTCGTTAATGCGCGCCGACCCGGCAACTCCTCCGTTAATTCACCGTGCAAGGACTCCCCCCTTATCCTTATCGAGCATTGAAATATCGTACGGCCAGCGTCCCCGATTCGCTGAACATATGTGAACATACATACACGTAAGTAACAATGCGATCGAGACCGATGTAACGATTCTCATTGATCGAGCACAAGATACTGTTTTTCACTTACTAAACAATTTCAGTAAAACTATGTTGGTATTACAAAAAATCAACAAATCTTCCTGTAAATTTCCTGACAGAGATGTAGATGAAGAAAGAATATCTTCTTTGTTTGTAAAACAATCGCTTTGACGTTAGAACTGCATCAACTTTAATATATGATAATTAGGAATTTGATTTTACGAATTTATATAAAAATTGGATGTGCACGGCATTAAAAGGAAAATACATATTATTCTTTTTGAAGAAACCTCAATTTAGATTTTATTTTTCACATCAACAAATCATCACAAAATGTTTATTTGTGCATAAAGAGTCTAATCAAATTTTTAATACACTTACATGCATAAACTAGTTTAGTCGATGGCGTAAAATTCTCCAACTTCATCTAAAGGGGATTGGAAATGGGAGATTGAAACTGATCAAAAGAATCTGTCTTTGCGTCTAGTGGTCTCTCAACTTGATTAACGCTCACCCTTCGTCGTTGTTCGATCGAGGATTCTCTCCTCGAGGCTTTGGTTTAATGATTTTGGTAAACAGCGCCTGGCTACAGGACAAACAAAGGGATTCGGCGTCCGTTATTGGAGCAACGACTGAACAGCAGTATGATGAGGCTTACCGTGCGCGAATTGGGTAAGAGCTGTTATTCTGATTGGACGGTATAGAAAGCAAAATATATCACCTAACTCATCATGCTATTCTCGCGAGTTAGTTAAATGTTTGCTCTCGAGATTTCTCGCTAATCCGTATATGACAAAACATTTGTATACATCGGATACTTGGTATTAAATATAATTTATTTTTGTTCTTTACATTATTAACTATGTTTCATTATTTATATAGTTTTATATGCTTTAGATTATATCTTATCAGAAGAATGTCACGTGTTTTCTAATAATAAAATTTCTAATCGCATGGTACTTGAAATTCTAGATTAAGATATTGGAAAATTATAGTATATACGATTCAAATCGAACGAGCAAATGTGACATCAGAGATAACTAGCATAAACAGCTCTTTAATTTCACTCGAAGATTAATCGATTATCAAAGCTGGCATTCCATCGTGGAAATGAAACACGTTATATCAAAGTTACGCTTATATAACCAGGTGAAATTCAATTAAAAGGACGAGAAGAACTAGAAATATTTCTTTAATTACCAGACATGCGTTTACATCCTCGTCTATTGGTCCTCGTAATCAAAGGCGTGTCATTGACTCGCGTTTGACATTGCACCAGAGCGCTATCCTACTCATATAAGATCATGGTCTCACAAGTTTCGTGCTCGACGATAAACACTAGCTATTAAAGCTCCGGAATCGATCGAAGCGTTTCCTTTAAACTACTCCTCCACCGTCCTGCCTCTTTTCGTCGTTCACAGGAGCGAGCAAGTCGCTGCCTTTGAATTAGCTTGTTTTCTGCTCTACTAACTTCGCCCGTATCGAAAGTAACGTCAAATGATGCTCGTTTATGTTGCGAAATTTCAACGATGTCCCCCACGATCCCTCGACGAACCTTTGAATCATTTGAATGTTCGACGTGCTCACAGAAAATATTTACTCTTCTCTCATTTTAGTTTCCCTGTTCCGTGTCAGACCATACTTCAACGTTCCTACTAAAATACTTGTTGAAATTTTAATATCAATATCGAATACGAATATCGTTTAATAGACTTAATTAGCTAATCAAATTTTACCACTGCGATGCTCTTGTATTTTTCTTCTCTGTTTTTATTCCAGTACTAATCATAAATTACGTATAATGGGATCAATTTCCCTGCTTTTTCAAAGTTTTTCAATTATGCTTTTAATCGAGTCCGCTCCTGAGTTCCGCACGAGTTAAATCCTCGAAATCGAAATTGAACGTAGAAGGTTAACGAGTTATCTCCTACGAAGAAACCTGTTCATTATTCACAATTTTTAATACATCTAAGATCATTTCATACGCATCGATAAATTTCCAGATAAAAATTGAAACATTTTTCGATTGCAAAATCATCCAATTTCCTTGGTGGATGTTAGAATCGAAGAGGAACTAAAAACAATACATGTCTCTCGATTCGCGATGGTGAAATCGTTCCGGAATGTTTGCGCGGTAGTGGAATGGGTTGCGAGGGGTCGGGCAGGGTGGTTCTCTTTCCCTTCAACCGTAGAAAACTCGCAGCGTTGAATGCGGAACATATTCCCACGGAGTTATATGCATTCCCGTGAAATCATTCGTGAAATCGCAGCCACGTTCGAACAGAGAGCGGAGCACCTAGCCTAGTTTCGAGAATGCGATCCGTTTTTGTCGAGCAGAGTGAGAAGGGCGGGAAGATGGAAATTAAAGGAGCTCGGCTGCGCCGCTCGGAGGAATCGTTTGGGAATATTTTCGCGGCTGGGGATTAACGTCGATCACGAGGAAGCTATTTTTCTCTCCACGCCGTTTCTTATTATTCTACGTGAAGCGACATGGACAAGAAGTTTCCGAACTGCCATATTTTGTTAGAAAATAAAGAACGATTTA
>NW_017140401.1:292288-301406 GCF_001652005.2 Ceratina calcarata
GTAATAGTCCAGATTCATGTATTCCAGAAAAATATACTCGAACCTAATGTTAAGAAGAATAAAGTGTTGAACTGATAGATACAGATAGATTGTAGATATAGATGGTACTTAAAGTTTTAATTTCAAGTTACTCTGACTAATCGATACAAATACTATTTTCACGACGTTACAAGAATTTTAACTTATTAAATACTTAAATTAAATTATTGAGTATGAAAGGTATTGATCCAATGTGGTCTTTTTAGTGACTGGATTTATTGAGAGTGTTCTCACTGACGAGGGGCAGTTTTATATAGAGAAACAGTGAGCCTAAAGAGCCATTCTTACTTACGGCATGCGGACAGTAAAAACAGTGCCGAAGTTAAAAGTGCAAGTTATAGGAAAAGTATAAAGGCTGGGTGCCTTAATCATACCAGCTGGACTGGCCGACTCCAAGCAAGGAAACTGACCGCTGCCCGCATACCGTAAATAGAATTGGCTATTAAAAGTGACTAACTGGACAGAAAAATCTTCTGGTGGTCAAAAACGCAACCTCTAAAGTCTAAAGCACTTAGTAAGCAGACGCTGAAAACCCTAAAAAAAAATCCAAGGACCGCGAGAATCTAACGGCAGCTCCAAGGAGCGCATGAGTAATAAAAAATTCTAATTTTCGTGAACTATTTCTTACGACTTAAGTGCTTCATACTTGAAGGCTTCAGGTATGAATTGTCATGTTTCAACATCTATCTTATTAAAAAGTTGTCAACATATAACCAATACGCAACGATTTATAGTAACGTCACAAGCTGAGGAACATTTGTACAAGGTTGAATGTGTACACACACGTACATATGTGTACATAGGCGTTGCACGCTTGTCAATGGTAGGGAGATGCGTGGCTCCTTGTCGAATCAGTTTGCACGGGGGCCGGCCACTGTTTGCCGAAATGATCAAGCGGTGAAAGCATCGGTCGCCGGTTTCTGGCTGTCGGATCAAGCCCCTCGACCGTGCGCGTTGAAAGGAACCGCGTTAATTAAGTACAACAGCGCCCGAAGCGGTTGTTTCCAGTGTAAACCCTGACGGAACAAAGGATGAACCGGTTCGGAAGAGGGACGACAGAGTGCCAGCCGTGAAGAGGGTCACCGACCATCCCCTCTGGACTTGGATTGCTCGCGTCCGGCCCGACCCGATCTGCCTCCTTGTTTCGGAGCTTTGGTTACGCGCGAGATCGATCATATTATGGCCTATTGGGCCCGTTATGTGGGTCACTCCCGCATTAACACCGCGAATTGATTGCTAAAGTACCCGGAAGGGAGCCAACTAGCCTTATCGACGCGAAGATGAGTCTCTTTCTTGCACGACTTCTTTCTGCTATATACATACATAGTATCAGTGAGTAGATACTTCAGACAACTCTTTCATAGAACTCGTTTCTTTTCTATAATGATTAAACAACTAGTTGTATGATATTATATATGTATACAATAACTCATAAGATTGATAAAATGTACATGTATCTAAAACTATTATTTAGCAATACTTTCAACTAAGAATTTCATATCCATTATTAATAAAAGTAGACTGTATGCCGGATTTGTATGTAAAATTCTACTTTTGTATAATGCGCATATTTAATTCAATTGCAGAACACATTTAGACGAAATTTGAAATTATTATTTAAAATGATTCCAACTTCTGGAGAATATTATGAGGTAAAAATATGTTATCATTTAGACTTTCGAAGATAACGGGAAACACGGAAAAGCTTAACTCGTATGTATGAAAATTGAGCTCACTCTCGTATACTCGCACAACTACATCTACCGTGATTGCACATTGCATGTTCAAATGACAAAGGAAATTCCTGTCTGAAACGCATTTTTTAAACTGATACCATGAATATTTTATTTTGCATAAAAATCAACACACTAATAATCACCGACACGTATGATTTATGCATAGAAATACACATTCAAACTTTGTGCTTGCTGACCATAAAACTTATTGTCGTCTGAAATTGCATCCGCGTATTTCTTAACCGAAGGTAACGCGATCAAGGCATCACAATAACAAGGGACACGAGCAACAAGGGGTCGGCTCTCACGCAACGCGACACACGCGCGGCGACGCGTGTACGCACGTGAGCTCAGTTGAATGCCGTGCGTGACCGGCAAACGGTGCCGGGCATGTAATGGACAATCCACTCTTGGGAATCGATACCAGCAAAAGCTATGTATCAGGGTTACTGATTCAAGTTTAGGAAACGCAATATTTTTTTTTTATAACTCGTACACTCCCATTTGTAAATCAAGGAATGCAATCAATTGAATAGAAGCAGCAACCCTGAACTATGTATATACAAGTTGTAATAGACACAGACTCTTATTTATATAATAATTTCTTACTTTAATTTATGGAAAGCAGTATTGTAGTATGAACTCTATGGCTAAAAAAATTATTCTTATTCTTTAACAAAAATATCAATGTATGCAAGGTTGAATAATGAATAAAATATCAGAGTATTAAACATTAAATTACATAACTAAGAATAATGAAATAATTCTTTCACGAAAATTCAGCTTACTCAGTTTTTGTATCTTAAAACAATAAAACGCAATGGATTCATTGTCGTTTACAAAATGTTAATCCTCAAACTCTAGCAATTCTATTAGAATGATTATTATGATAATACAATAATTATAAAAAGCGAAATTACATTAACAAAGAAATATTATGCAATTATTTATTTTTAATGAAATTCTTAAGAGGCGTATACACTTTGTACAGATTCATTAGAAGTCTATCAATAATTTGGTCTTAGATTGCCAATAAAAATGTACGTACGTCAGCTTACTTTGACAATCGCTCGATCTCGAAGTTTGTAATATGCAAATTCCATCATTACAATTGAGTTTATTACAATATGCAGATCTTGAATGTCGAGGCAAGCTCGTGACTCGTTATCATTTTGTTTCCGTATAATCAACAGTGTACGATATACAAAGGGAAAAGCGAAGCAGTACCCCGTGTGGTATACAATAGAAAGAGTTTTATTGTTGTAAAAAGCTAGCTTATTTAGTATTATTAATTGTCAGCATCGTTTTTAAAATGTTTGCGAATCACACAAGGTATTGATACAAGTACGTCTTCTAAATAATACACAAGCTGTTTATTCAAATCCTTGAAAAAATGAATCAACGTACAAAAATAAGATTCATAAAACTTAAAATTCATTTGAAATATCTTTTCATAAAATGAAACAAAAGTCATTCATATAACCATTCTTATTGATTCAGCCTGTGTAATAAAACTTGAGCCTTTCCTATAACGATTGTCGTTGGAAATGTTACTTACCGCTTCAGTATGTACAGGATGGGCAGCAAACAGAAGGCCTGTCAAGGCAGCAAATCCCGGCCTCAACGATGCCACTGCTAGACTCACCCTTGTGACCAAAACGCATGCAATGGCGTGCAGGGCAATATTCGTCGCGTGATACCAGCTCGGCGTTAATCCCGACATCAAGTAGTTCAACCTGAAAATACGAAAACGTGTTAAATTGAAATCTGCCTCAACGATCGTTCCAGGGTAATAAATTACTTTGTACCGTGATGACATAGCTACTTCACTAATACACATTCTTGAGCAGTACTTTACGCAATATTTTTTGTAGCATTCTGTGTAGTATTTTATGTAACATTTTACATAATATTATTTATGTAATGTACGATAAATATTAATGTAAAGTAAAAGAATATTTAGCTATAGATTTCGTTACTGAAATTAATTTCAATCATTGAAAATGAAATGTATGAATAATGTAAAAATACGATGATACAAGAGTATTAACGATCTAATTTACGTTCAAAACATAATTATGCTATGACAGTAATTTGAAACGTTGTTCGCAGCATCGTTAAGCAGCAAGTAATCGAATTCCCTTACAGACCAGGAGGCGCCTCTAATTCTGGTCAGCCTACTCATGGCAGAGTATCGTTCTAACCGGCTAATTTCGTTTGATCTAATTGCTCGATAGTTGAAACCACGCAGTCCTTCTGACGGGGCTCTAAGTGAAATCGGTGAACCGTGATTGTAATTAGATAATTACAGCTGCGCGTTAGCCAGTAAGGGGTTTATTCTGTCTTCAAAGATATATTCCCGTGTTCCTACAGTTTCATGGTACTTACAAATTAAATAACGTAATTGGATCTCCCTTATATCAATTTGATACGCTCGCTATAAAAGTACGTATTATCGTACCAAATAATCAGATGAGCTTATTTGAAATTCCTACTAGAATAGAAATGAACGGAAGTTGGTTTACTTACTTCAATAATTAATATTTTCATAAATTTTTAACTATTTAATTCGTTTTAGGGAAAATAAATTGAGAAAATGAAGAACGAGTGAGAACGAAAACAAATGAACTATTTGTTGCTATAAAACGTACGAGGTTAGTTGAAAAAGTAGAAATTCGCTTCCGAGCAGAATCATCGTAGCATAAATACGAAAATTGTATATTCTCTAGACTCTGCTTGCGGTAATCTCCATCAGCTGACCATTCAAGAAATCGGAAAACAATGAGCGTCTCCTCGTTTCTAAGTAACAGCGGATTTGAAGCGCAGGGGAAGTTTTCATGGGGAATCCGCTTAAGTCGACCAAGATAATCGGATTTCAGAAAACCACTCCATATATCTATTCACTCGGTTCTGTCCATTCACCGCAACCGGTGTACGATTTCTTTTCCGACCTCTCTGTCCGTCTTTTTGTCACCCGTTTCTCTTTTAATTTCAAACCGAGTTCCACGAGCTATCGAATTTTTTATTTCTTTTTTACTATTCAGAGTGCATTTAAACCAAACGAGTTCTTCCCTCACTCCAGCAAGCCTCATAGCACTCTGTCACCAACTGTTATTAAAGCAAAAATTCGCTCAATTGATCTGAAGATATTATTGTTCATATATACGGAATCGATAAAAAATGTGACTCCAGATTATGCTCTAAACTTTGGCAGAATAGATTTTCATTAAACAAATACTTTATAGGGTTCTAACAAAGTCAATTCATGAAAGAAGTTATGTATAATTTTTTTAAGTTAAGATATTTACAGTACGGCGTTATAATAAACTCATTAATCAAAGATCATTTGATATTCATATTAACTCACCCTGTAAGATAGAAAATGTCGCTCAAGGTAACGGCCAACTGCAAAGTTCTTTATAATGTAATCATATGTTAAATACAGCCCGGTTAGATTGGCTAGCAGTGTATACATACAGGGTGTCCCAGAAAAAGTGTTAAAGCCAAAGAGAGGTGATTCTGTAAGTGTTTCTGAACAATAATTTCTTTTGCCAAAATGCAAAGTGAGGCACGGTTTTTAAATTATTAACGAAAAACACTGACCAATAAAAGACATGTAGGGTCTGCGCTAAGCCACGACCGAGCATCTATTGGCTAAGCGCGGCCTACGCGTTCTATTATGCGTTCATTAATCAATGTTTTTCGTTAATAATTCAAAAACCATAGCTCACGTTGCATTTTACCAAAGGAAATTGTTGTTCAGCAACACCTCCAGAATTACCCCTTTTAGGCACTAACACTTTTTCTGGGACACTGTGTACATATAAACATGTGTGTGACGTGAACCGATATGAAGTAGCTGGAAGATTTGCGAGAAGAGAAATCGGAGAGTGTCCGCAGTTAGTTAACGCATTAGTTACGAAATCCCTTTCTACAGTAGAAAGAAAAATAGGTGAGACAGCGAACCACCATCAGGACGAAAACAAACACGGTAGCTGCTGACGCGGCCGGGCAATAATTTTGAAAGTCTGCCGACGGCACGAGGGTTCGACGCCCCTGTGAGCTTGGCCCTGTTCCAGGTGTCAAGGATCCCCGGGGCTAGCCCGTAGGCGTATCCTGTCGACTCCTTGGACCTGGATCAACCCGAAAGAACTCGAACGTGTCACTTGCAAGTTTGCACGCAGATTTTACGGGGAACGTAATGCAGTCAGAAGCCCAACAATTATAATCTAACCTATGTATAAACCTTGCTAAAACCTAAGCGCATCTTGCTTTTGCATTGATCTTCGGTTTGATAAGTTTCTAAAAAAGAACCCGATTAGTAATCTTTAAGCTCGTAAGGAAACGAAACAGAAATTAGGGTATTTCAGACCGCGGCATTAGAAGAAAATTACATCAAATTAAACCCTGATCAACTACGTTCGGTAACCTAAAGCGATCTATGAATATCACGTTTTGCATATAAATTGATGCGGCATCTCCTCCGACGCGGTTACTTTTATCGCAGCGAGATCCAGTCAAAGATCGCGCTTTGAACATAAAATATCATTCCATGAATAAATCCCTTTTCGGAGGCGGCTCGTTCTGAGAACGACGACCGGCTATGTATTCGCAAGCAGCGGATGCCCTCGTTTCCGGCGTCCGTGGTATGTATTTAGCGAACGTCGAGACCAGACCGGCATTCCAAAACATTTCCGAGACGCAATCTCGCTTCACAAGGCGCGAGGAATACTACGGCGTTCGCGCCGTAAAGGATATGAGGGCTGCATATTTAGGATCTTCCTGTTTGCGCTTAAAGGGTTCCCTAGCCGTGACGCGCAACCTCGACGTACCCCCTCTGCTGTTGCTGTTGTTGTTGTTACGCTGTTGCTCTAGATTCGCTTCGGTTTCACTTGATTGTCTACACGGATTCCCGCGGAAAGGGAATTTGGCGCCGCGTCGATGTGCTGAATTCAATTAACGTTGCAAAATCCAATCTGCTAAGGGAAATTCTTATTTATCAAGTCTCACCGTTCCTTTTGTTATCAATTTCCTCTAAGTTCTCTATCGTCGAAACAATGTCTGAACTGTGCTAGTAATTTCAGATGTATTTTAATCTGGCTGGTGAGGTGGGAAAGTAACAAAACTGGTAAGTTTCGCAGACGTGTATAATGCGCATTCGACGAAGTCATTTTTTAATCAATGTTAAATTTATTGCTTAAGTGTCCTGTACTCTTATAAATATATAAAAGGTTTTTTTTAAATCTCTTTTAATAAACTGACGATTTTCATTAAGCTTCCCTGTTGTTAAAACAACATTTAAACCACATTGAAAAATTAAATGAGATTTTAATATTATAATGTTTATCAATTTTAGAACAATTACAAACTAAATTAAACCAAACCGAACTTATCTAACTCGACTATAAACATTGCCTATTATACATTAATTTCATATGCATTATTCCGATAGCAAACATAGTTCCACAAATATCGGTGGATTCCCTAGTAAAGTAGAATTTAATATTAGCTCACTTCCGAACGGGAAGTTAAAACTAGCGTCGCACCGATCCGTGCCACGGTATATTATGTCACTGCGAGATTCCCGTGTATTATAGGCCCGCGATATCCGTTTCGCCGATATATTATTCGTTCGACATTATGACGATCAATTCCACCCGAAACAGCGGGAAAATTATACTCGAAATAACATACGTAATCGCTGTTCCGTATGCACAGTATCTGTAAAATACAACGCGAGGCTATTACGGACGACGCGACGCGTTCACGCGATAGATTTGATGCTAATCGCTGATTTTAAGCACCTAAAATAATTATTGGGAAATTAGCCGCTTGCCAACGGACTCGACGCGCCTAACCATTTTCGATTTCGGTGGATTAGATCGCGTATTCACTCTTCGTTGAATGAAAAGGTGCAAATTGAAACCGATAGCTCATTTACATATTTTTTGGATAAATGTGAAATCTCCCAGTTATCATCAAAATTCTACGACGTGATAAATTTCGCCGATTATAACGTAGTAAATAGGTGTATAATTTCTTGTATATTGACTTTGGTCCATCTGGTTTAGAGTTGATGTTGTCACATCTCATTCGATTATGTTTTATGTTAATTGTTCTCACTTACAAACTAGAATATATATGATTTTTAAGAAATAAATTCATGATTCATTATAAATCTTCCAGTTTCAGGGGTATTGATTATTAATTTAGAATTTTTTTTTCAGATTTTTTGTTAAACATTTGGAAATCCTATAAATGAGAAGGTATGTACAGGTGTTCATTCGTTGACTTCTTATTCTTTTCCAAATGTGATCATTACGAGCAAAATCGGTTGATGTAAACGAGGATGCGAACATACATTCATTATTTCACAAATGTATAACTCATTACGAGCGTTCCATTGACGTGGACGTAGTCGTGAATATAAAATTCTGCCGTTTAACAAATCTGTCGGATTCTTTCAGCCGGAAGTACTATTGTTCTTGTAATAAAATTCACGACTACTTTCCCTGTGTCCATTTATTTCGTAGTCGTCCCTTCGTCCCATTATTGCCATCGTTGAGACTTTTTATTTCACGGCATTTTTTTGCCAGCGTTACCCCACGATCCTTTGCCTTCGCTCTGCCTCTCCCTTCGCTTGTTCGGGGCTGCGAAGGAGGTTTATATTTCTCATAATTAATTGGCCCCGACGGAGCGGGGAGTTTCTAAACAATGGTTAAAGTCGCTTCGTGATTTTCACGATTCAAGAAATAATGAGCTGCATTCATTGTCTTACAAAAGAGTCGCGAATAAAATTGCGTTGTTTATGATGTGACGTAATTGCTGGCTCGCTCAAATTCATTCGCTTGATTTTTATCCACTTGGATAGTGCGCTCATTTGAACGTCTCCTTCCTTATAAGTAAACCTAAACTAGCCAGTACCTCAGTATAACGTAACTTAGTCTTTATAAGAAAAACCATTACTTAACAGTTGCAAGAAACAATTATAATGTAATACAAGAAACATAAACGAATATAGTAAGAATACAGTAATATACGTTTAATCTCTACAGGGACGAATTTTTTAAAGTGAAAAAAATCTATTTAATTATTTTTTTGTTACGTATTTGTTTCTCACTTGGAATAATTCGAATTTAAAAGAACTAAATGTATACATATTTATCAATGTCCCTGAAGAGATTAAATACATATATTATGGCTATACATCAAAATAATGCCACGTCAGTGAAACTCTATTATTTGATGTTAATTATTATTACAAGCATTCGTGCAAAATTTCGAGAAGAATTACTAGCTCGTTTAAAAGATATTACAATTTTAATTTACCTATACTTATGGAG
>NW_017140401.1:304545-329027 GCF_001652005.2 Ceratina calcarata
TCTAGTAACTGTTAAAATTTCAATGCTTTGTCATTGTTTTTATGTAAGGGTTCATACAACCTTAAAGATAATGAATAAAGAAAAAAAGATTTTAAATCAGGACTTCAATTTGATAAACCTGTATTATGCTCTAAACCAATTTCATACGTTATTTTCAACACTGACTATATGGCCATAGAATCCTTAAGTTATACTATACATACAGTAGTATTCGAATGCATAGCCACGGGTCACTCGCACCAATTCTTGGAAGTGCTCGCTCCACGTGAGCCTCGAATCTTACCTACGTCTATTCTTTCTATCTTTCTGTTATTGATTTGCGCACACAATCTACGCTGTTTACTTTTCTTCACTTTCTGCGCGAGCGATTCTGACATATGAAATCTACCTCTTCGGATACGTGTCCAAATCCGGTCTCGATATGTGGCCATGTATGTTTGTGAACACTACTGTACATGCAATATACTATAACCAATCCGAGTTATATTAAGTTATATTAGGTAGAACAAAATCGTTGTTACACGAAAATTATGAAGCTTAACTGATTGTAATTTAATGTATTGCGAGGTAACAAGACTTATATTTGTTTGAACTGGCGCGACGTGTTGAATTGCTATTAAACGCGAGAATCGAACTCGCTGAACGTTACTGATATATATCATCGTACACTTTCTCAGCGATACGTGACTGGAACTGAGGGAAGCTGGCTCGGGTTCCTTAAATCACTGAGCCAACGCTGGAGAATAGTAACCGGGTATCCCTTGCCCGTACCATATTCCGTGCACGATTTACCCGGAATCGGAATGCTCGTCGATCGTGTCCTGCGGTCGTCGGCGATTCCTCCTCTGAGTGAATGTAAGAGAATAGAGTGACCCGATTCCCATTGCCTACAATTATTGATTTCGTCGACATCGACGATGTGGAAAGAAATTAGAAATGCTAACACGTCAGAAACACTGTTTGTGTTTTAAGAATTCTAATTTTAATTGGTCATTTTACAACGTTAAATAATAATTCTAACTGCTCATTTCACGACATCAATTCATTTCCTTACATGTTCCTATGTGCTACGTATTATTTTAAATTTATGCGGAGAGAGTTCATTGATTTTATTATAAAGTCTAACAAATATATAACTTAATCTGTCAAGATAAATTGTTTTAATGATCTCCATTATACATATAATGAATTCATATACAATATGTTTTGATAAATTCATTAAGAAAGTTATTTTGATACTTCTTATTGACTCAGTCTGAATATATTACAATTGCATTGCAATGCTAAAGAATTCACTAAATCAATTTATTCGCACATATGTCGACAGGCAAAGATTAAATTTTACTGTGTACTTTTAACGTTGCATTTATATATTTATTATTGAAGTCAGGCCATCGCTATAGGGCTCTACTACTTGTCTACTTGAACACGACCCTATTCTACTTGTTTTTCCAGACACGATCCAATACCACCACTGTCTCTGTTCCCGTAAGAACCGATTCTACTTGCCAGTCAACGCACGATTCCATTCTACCAGCTTAGTTCACTACAGAAAATGCGAATTTTTATCATAAATAGCTGGGGTCACCAAGATAAAAGTTGTAGCCTGAATACAATTTTCATAGCATTTTATTCAATAAAGTAAGCTTCAATAGTCTTAAAATTGTATTCAACATTTAAATAAGGGATATTGGTTGGACAACTATTTTTTTCTACTAAATTGGACATGGTCATTATTTTATATTCAATAATAAAACAATAAATTCGCAATTTCTTATAATAATTGAAATCTAAGTTGAGTAAATAACGTTAAACAATGCTGCACTTATAATGCAATCATATATAATTTAAATATTTTAATCAGAGTGATCAGCATCTCCCCTTACAAAGTAAAGGAAATGTCATAATGAAACTTCGCCTTGTAGTCCGTCACGTCATTCGTTTCCGTCAGAAGGAGATTGTGAAAGTGAACTGAATATCAAACAGTCCCCCGTAGGAACGTCAGCACCTTAATTAAACACACTCTGCTTATCAATCAGTGACATCATTAAAAATACAGCTCTTTTGATAGCAGCAACCCTCTCTCGCCGTTCATTCTTCTCAAACACGTTTCTCTGCTTCTTCTCCCTTTTCCCTCTTCTAATGTAACTGTCACTCGCCAATCCTCATTACATTACAGAAACTCCAGAAACGTACACACGTACAGTCTCATCCATAAGTTAATAAGCACAGTATAATGATGTAAGAAGAACAAACAAAAAGACAGATTTAGAACATGCATTGTTGCACTGTTTCACATTCAAATTTTCCATAAACGTATACAAATCCACAGATTTATGAGTAAATGATAAACAAATTGTAAAACACTATTTGAGACATTATTTATAAGAGTATAATAAATACAAATTCGTAAAATTGGATTAGAAATATGAAACGTGGTGTATAAGAAAAGTAATTGTTCCATTTTTTTATTGAAAAGCCTAAAGGATTGTCTTCCTAATCAGTGAATCAGTGTGAGTATGAAATGATTGTTGTTAAAAAAATTTATTATTCTTTGTAATAGATAAATCAAATCTTGCCATCAATTGAATCTTGAGGATTGATTACTTATAGATAAGAGTGTACGAGAGCACGCATATGCGTGCATACACGTGGGGCACGCGACGGGTACGGGGTGTGCTAATGCATCACGGTGGAGAGTCCGGAATAAGTATCGATCGGCCGCAGTGGTCGGCTGGCAGTTACCGGCGAGCATGGTCAAACAGTAGTAATAGAACCGGTCGTGGTTAGCCAGTAGTAAGAGGGTAGTTGCGGTCAGGGAGTTAGTATCGGGGGCCCAGTTGCGGTCGGTCACGAATAACAGTTTTGGTTCATCATATTGTATTCTTGCCAGCTGGAAATGTCAGCGGTCACTCGGCGAGAATTGGCCCGCGGGAAAAATGAAACGTCGCGGTGTTAATAAAATTTGCATGTTGACTCACTTCTCACACTGGACACTGAAAAATGATTTAAAGCGAGCAGGGAAGTTAATTGATGTCCATACGAAATACGAAAATGTAATGCGATCTATTTATTATATTTCATTTATTAATGACCAGTGTTAATTTGAACTGAATCTTGGTTTGATAAAATATAGGACTACAGCAATTTCTATTATTCAAACTAACTTATAATTAAATCCATACTGATCTTATTGACTAGGCAGCAAATTATTTCTCATAGTATTCGTAACATTGGAGAAATATTTGCCAGCTCTCGACGTAGCGTGACTGAGTTTCCTTATCAAACATAGGAACGCGTAACGATACCTTCACTTTACGGCGGGTTTCTATCGTTTCACGATGGAAGATGTAAACACGTTCGAGTTTCCGGGACGGGCGCACGGTAATTTAATCAACTTCGTTGAACGGCATTCTGGACGTTTTAATATTTCACGGGAAAACTATCCTCGCACGAGCCTGAAAGCATGTGGGCGTCGTCGTTTGTCAACAAGTAACGGCTTTGCGGCACGAACCACGGAAGTCGAGCCTGCCCCGGGTTGCCGTTGCGTTTAAGAGGATGTCAGGTTGAAACAAAGCCGATTAAGCGCTTAAGACCGATTCGGTTGAATGCCTAATTACTTCGCGAATGGTGTTCGAGTAGATTCCTCTCCCGCTGCGATTTCCCTTTACCCTATCCGTCACTCTATCACCCTTTTTCGCTTCTCATACCCTTCTTTTCTAGGTGCACACCCTACCGCCCGACAAGTATGTACACTAATATACTATATTTATATTTTTTATATTCGAATTAACGCTGATACTTCAATGTGGAACAATATGACGAAACAAATTTCGTCTTCCTTCTATTTCGTAAAATACGGTTTGAATAAAACCAAAGTAACAATAGTTGAATAAAAACCATTGCGCATCGGCGCGACATTCAATTCTACTCCGAACTGAGAAACAGGTGGTTGCTTGGAATATTGTAATCAATACAAAGTTAAGAGAAGTTTTCAAGCATGAAGTATAAAACCCATAGTTTGCGTGTCAGTAATCAGCGTGTTCTACACATAAGAGTAAGAAAAAAATGTTATATGTACATGTGTTCTTAAATGTTTTATTAAGGAGTTAATAATACAAAATGATAATGAACTGGCATTTCGTCGACAAAGCGTATATCTCTATTTGTGTTTACATAAAGTCTTATGTTTTTACAGAAACGCTTATATTTACTTGTTGAAGTAGTTAATATTGACATTTTTTATTAACGTTTTAATAACATTTCAAAATTATGTCCGTTATTACGAATACAGAATTAAGAACACAGGATAGCAAAACATTTAAGAGCATATGTCAATATAACATTTTTTTCCTTACTTTTGTGTGTAGAACACGCTGGCAAAGTTTGGCCGGAAAAAACTGGGACACCCTGTATGTATGTATATCAGAATGCAATTCTCACGCACTCGATGATCATTAATAACTGTCTCTTTAACAGAATCGTCTAACCCGAGAGCAGATCGGTGTCCATAATGCAGGACCGCGCGTGTTACGAAGCACGCGGCTCTAATTCCGAGCGTGAACCAGATAGCGGAGGGTAATGCATAATGATTATGAGGTATTACGTAGGAACATTGTGCCCCCGCCTGCGAGACCCTTCATCATGTTCGACGTGGACACGCCATATTTTCCAATACACAATCTGGGAAAGGAATGAAGCACGCCCGTTTGATATATGGCGCCACTCAAGGCGTATAAGCGGCAGTAATTCACGGTATTATCTGATCTGGATGCGCGGCTATGCGAGAGCGGATAGCAGTCGGCCCGTCGGAGTAACAGGATGCTGGCGCAATGTAAAAGCCGTGACGATGGGGCTCCTGTTCCAAAAAAAATGGTCACGGTACAAAATATACGAAGAAATATGGTTATTCGTGACGGCGCAGCGCGACGGTTTACCAAAAGATCAGCACTGTATTGACTCCATCGGGTCCGGACTCTCATTGCTTCAGAGTTTATCCCAATCGATGACGTTCTACCTAAACTCTGATATACGTCCTCAATCTTTTGCTTGTACATTTATAGTGCCGGGCAAAATGTGTATATTAAATGTTCAATGTAATATATGTTGGCGCTCATTACATTTTTCGTTTCATTTTGTTATTATGAGCTCACAATTGTATGTGACTAATACTGAAAGAGATAATAATTTATATATTTACTTATATTCTTGAGCACATTTTTGAAATGCTCTATTCCTTCCGACTAAAAATCGATTGCTTTTCCAGCGCCGGTGTGAATTTTGGTTCAATTAAACGGATTGGAAGCGGTGCGAAGGATTTGAAGAATCGGAGAGAAAGAGGGAACGCGGCATCGTGTTTCGTGCAGCGGAAACTTCGACGAATCTGCGCTGTCGCTTTTTTTCAAGGCTCAACGAGAGGGAAGGGGTTGACGTCGAGAGAAATTACACGTCAGTCGCGTCTACGACGCCTGCACGTAAAAACTGATCTGTCCGCTGAGAAAAGCGAACAATTTCGCGTCGGCGCGATGCGATGGGAATGATTTAACCTCTAGCTACAGTTTAATGGATAATTTGGAACGATGCCACCAATGAGCGAATTTAAGCCGGATATTGTTAAAGCTGTGTTTGAGCCAAATGAACCAGAAAGAAAATTAATTAATTTGTAATTAATTCAAACGAGTAAATAATTTTTCAGATCATCTATGCATCAAAAAATCAAAACCTTCAAGGTAATTAACATGGAATATTGTGTTTTAACGTTGAGTTTTGTGATGGAGTATTTGTTTGGTCTAAACGCACCTTAACCGTGAAAATCCGACTTAAGAGCACACCCCCAGCTGCAACGGGCTTTACTCGGAGCTTTGGTTTCATTGCGTTCAAATTAACCCTCTGATCGAGCGTGTACCCGCGCCACGGTTCGTTAAGGAGCGGATTACACGCGGCGAGCCGCGGGAAAAAGGGCAACAACGCGGTAAACAACGATAATTACTTCATTACCAATGGGCCTCCCGTGTAATATGCGATTCTCCGATCGCTTGTTTTGTTAATTAAATAGGCGGATGCTTGCCGTTTTAAGTATACCATTTCAATGTGGGAAACAAAATTTATGGCGATACCCTCTCATTTTCTTGTATAGAGTAAATTCAAATTGGAATTCTATAAAAAAAAAGCTTTTGCTTTATTATATAAATTAGGTTCCAACAAAAATTGTATGAAAGAAAATAAAGAAAACACGATCTATGGTTCTAATAATTAGGAGGAAAATATTAATCACTTCGCAGTTAGCTAGCGAGAAAAAACGCAGTTTTTCACTTTTCTACAATGTATGTAGAAAAGGTAATTCATAATCGAGATGGAACGTATCAGAATGCGAGGGTAAAACATTACTTTACGAGGCGAGAAGATGAATCCACATTAATTATGCAGATTAAGCAGGGGTGGAACAATCGGCGATAAAAATGTCTAACGTCACGTCGTGTTGAACGATGAAGATATAAAACAGTCCTCCGCGTTTAACCCAGATACATTTTTATCGGAGGAATTACGACTGGCGAAAGAAAGATGTGTAAAACATTCCTCTATACTTTTTATATCCCTTTTTACGTCGTGATGCTCTGTTGCGTACCCGCCCCGTTAAATTCACTGTGAGCAACGAAGAATGGACGTTACGGAAACTTCTTTTATCCTTTCTTCACATTCAACACTTTATTTTAGGTACACGAGTATCGGCTCAACGTAACGATAATCGATCTAATAATTATAGTACACAATAAGCTGTTCACTTTTAATTCGCAATTATTCGACACTCAAACAAGAAAAACGTGAAATCATCGTGTTCGTCGGATGTTAAAAGTTAACTAACATCGATCGTGTTTAAGAACGAAACGAAATCACGTTCGTTGGCTCGTGAGTTCGTTTATTCCGTAGCTTTAATCGCCAATAGTTAGCCTCTACGTGGATGTGCTCGTTGTAAACAAAATATCGCGTGATTAAAACATTTTAACGAAGTTAAGATTAATTAGAGGACAATCTACTCGATTCGCTTGGCTCGGCAAATAATTTTCAACATTAAACGCTAACAATCTACTTCTGCATATTTAGTATACAAGGGATAATCGGATACAATCTATACAATTGTTATTATCATCGAAAATCAATTTAATTTGTCTCTGCCTCTGTTCATGAACATTTACGAGAAAATTGACATGGATGGAAAATGGGTACGTGACGAAATTAACTTATTTCGTCCTCCTTTGTAGATTATGAACTCATTTAGTAATAAACAAAAGAACAAATTAGATTATAGTAATAACTCTCTTTTCGTTATTTATATATTTTTACAAATAACGATAAAAATAGTTATTGCATAGAATGCAATATTTGCGATATATCTGAGGATAAGAAGAAAAGAAAATATGCTGACGAATTGGATAACTCAATCGGTTGAAAAGTCGTAGATCTGGTCAAGCTAGACTATCCTATTGGTTCCTTTTTATACCTACATATTCTATCCCGACATACGTTCTTGCACCTTTTTCTTCTAGAGTGGTTAGATAACCATATCAACCCGATAAATCTTTATTCGTGGAGGCCAGCTGTACCAATTTTTCGAATCGACCTGGAAGTTCAATATCATGGGACGTGTGATACATATAACAAGGATGAACAATATAGAAGACTCAAAGCATTTCAGTTAAGAAATAGAAGAATAGAAGTTCTAATAGAAATTACAAATTATGAAGTAACTAAATCTCGAACAAAGTTCTGTTAAATGATACTTCTCTACTTCTATTACGTCATTCATGAAATATTTAGAGTCCATATGTTTAACACAAATCATAGAGTGGAAAGATATAAAGCTCCAAAAAATATAATACATCTGCGATTCCTGAGACTTACAAACCTCTGAGGAGATAATTCTATCCAACCTTATTAACACAATTTGCTAGGGAAGAGTGGCAGTTTACGAGTTAGTTTTCTCAGCCGCAAAAAGGAAGCCGGTGAACGTGGAAAGCGGCTCGAGACGCGGATGCGCTCGTTTCAGGCGCGATCGTTACAGTTGTAACTGCGTGGAGCCAACACGAAGGTGCACGAAATACGAAACCGAGCGGCTGCAGCTCGCACCGAGATTAATTGCGTTCCGGCCTTTCTCCCGGGGCTCCGGGGCCACGACTCGTTCGAGCGATCCCGCGTTTTCCGCCTCGGGAAGAAGAGCGCGATGATAACGAACAATGAGCCGCGAGCGAAATTAGAACTTGGTCCCCCTCCCCCCAGTCTTACCAACAACACTCTCCGTTTCCAGGTTTATCGCTCTCCTTTTCGACGCTTTCTCGTCGGTGTAATGGAAATTTGGTTGTTTATCGGCGGAAAGGTCTTGAGCCCTGGGAAAAATAAGGAACGCAGTGGATGGGGGAGCAAGTATTGCGTTGGAAAGCACCGAAGATAAATTGAATGGAATTTACAGTGCGCGCGAGATTGCTTACCCTGCTTTCTAGAAATGCCGCACTTCGTCTATCCTCCACGACGAAGAGAATGTTCCTGTTTTAATCTCTCATTCCTTCCCATATTATGAAACAATGGAATGATAATATGCATTTGTCCGTTCCCTGTCAGTATACATGTTCTCATTTCTATATTTTTTGTCTGTATACTATTTTATCTATCATACTAACTACCATATTTTTTTTATTTTATTCATCTAAAGTCGTATACATTCCTTTAAGTACACGCAATTGACAGACATCATGTATAAACTCAATCGACCACGACTTCAAATTCAAATTTGTCTTCACAGAGATTATCGTCCGATTCAGTTTGCAAAACAATCGAAGAGACGACTTCATGATTCCATGGCCGTATGGAAATCCGCGTTAAGTGGTTCGAACGATTATATACAGTTTCCATTTATAACGACTGGTGCTGCTTCTGATTTAACGCTGGTTTTACAATCAACGGGGCCCATATAAAGACGAAGCGCAACGCTGCTACCGTGGATTTACGAGCGCATGCATACGCGATGCGCTTTAGATCCTCTCTCCCTCCGAGGTTCCTTTGTTTTTTATATTCTCTGTTGTCGTTGCTCTTAACTTTATGACGCCGAGTTTTATCGAGTCGGAGGCAGTAAACTCGCAATCAGTCGAAGCGGCGAATACGTCCGCGAGACGTTGCTTGAATCGCGGAGGATTATATACGAACCGTTCCTGAAAGGAGCGGTAATAATTCGACGGCGACTTCTATGGAAAGCTTCCCACTAGTTTATCCCCACTTTTGGTTGCGTGCCAGTCGTAACTCTCCTGACGTTCGTGCAAAGACAGAAGCCGTTGTTTTGTCGAACTGGAGATTTACGACATCAATTGTTCAATTCGATAGTATCTTCAAAGAAAACGTATAATTTACGTGTAATTTATGCTTCATTTTCACGTGATTAAGAAATTGTATGTGTTTCTTTAATGCAATAAAAGGCAATGCTTTCAACCCTTTCACTACGGTAGACGTATTTATGTGCTTATACATAATATATCTAGGAAAAATTGTCAAATTCAACTAAGGATTCAACAGAAACAATTTATATCTCTGTATGTAGATTCTACTGCACGTTGGGAGTTGGAACAATGATTCCTGGCCAGCTCCGGCTTGTGTTAATCTTCCCTAGGGGAACAAGATTAAAAAACAGTAATAAATCAATCTCTTTTTTTCAATGATCAATCTGGCGTTGGTGCTTCTAGATTTTTACATCATTCTGACGATACTGAACGAAAACAATTTTAAAACAGAACTTGTAGGACTAATCAGTTAATTATTTCATCCATCGTCAAATATCTCTTAACGAGTGGAGTTAAAAAGAAATTGAATAGGACCTTTTTCATTTCTGACAACTACAGTTACAATTACCAAATAATCAATATACAATACATAGTGACAGACATAAACTGGTATGGCTGGATCTGATAATTGTTCTAAGTATATCAAGCATGAGCATATAAATATGTCCCCAACTCTAAAAGGGTTAATTATTATCTGGCGATTATCTTTTTTTATCAAACAGAAGATTTATGAGTTCTTTTCGTATTTAAGTCTGTGATTTAATAGATATAAGCACCAACTGATGTCCTAAGTTTGTATTAGAGACTAAAAAACTTATAAATTGTGACCCTATATTTTGTTCTCACTAAATTCGACGAATAACAATTCTTTTTAATTTTCCATTATACATCATACAGTAAACGAATATCTTTAATACCTAAAAGAAAATGAATTCGCTAATTCCAATATTAATAGTTATTTAGTCTTGAAACGTATACGAATATTTATAGACTTCACTGTAATTCTAATAAATGAATGAAGATTATTGACTAGGATTCACGAATCCAACTATACAATTCGATGACACTTTTAATGAAAACATAAAGGGTGCCTCTAAAGAATGTAGTTATATTTTCTGAACTATATACTTAACTTTGATCAAAGTGTTTATAAAATATATACACAGATCTAATTCGATAAATTTTACACATTCGTGAACAAATGCGTGTTCGCATATGTTCAAATTAATTTCCACCATTTTTCAAAAAAAGATGATAACATTGATCAATGGATGCGACGACAACGACATCGCGTGACACGTCATTGGGAATTGCAAGACATTGCCTTTCAGCGCAACGATTGTTGCTGGCTTTACGGCCTTGAAGTACTCGTACAAAGGAAATCTATTGGTGCGAGGTTTACGGAGCTTGCACTGAATTCAATTGCACTTCATCTTCGCCCAATCCATCTTTCCGGAAGTGCTGCATCGAGATAGGTCCTTACATCACGATGGAAGTGGGGAGGTGTCCCATTTTGCTGGAAATAAAAGACTACATCTCCGAACATCTCTTCAACGCGTGGACTGACCCAACGCTCCCTGCAAAGGATCGAGCTAACTCTCACAAGAGATAATTTGCTCGAAAAAAGAATAGCCCGAATGAGTACGTTTTTTTGGGACACCTGATATGTTCATAAATTCAGGTTCTTGAATTTTATATTTTAACATATTCTCCCTACTGCAAAACGCGATGATTTTAATAATTATCTCCCCTCTTTCCTTCGATCGTTAACAAGCCTCGTACAATTTTTATCTATGCAAGGGTAAGATTAAACGTTTCTTGTTACTCCATTAGCATTTCTTGACACGCGCCGACTTTTCATGTTGCACTATATCTCGACTTGGCGACTCGCGTTTAATGCGACGATACCAATCTCCTGTTCAATGAAATGAATTCATTAAGGTAGTTGTGACTCAACTGAGAATTTAAAAAGTACAGTCTTAGTTTCTACAATATGTACATAATTCTAGAATAATATACAGTATGTCTTAAACATTATGCACATACTTTGCATTGTACATGTATAAACATTGTACATTGTTTATTATGCGTCTCCAACTTATTCGTTTTCTTTATATCATCTCACAGTATAGATAGATTATCGAAATCTAAAGTTAGTGTCACATATACAGTGGTATTCTGGTATACGACATTAATTCATTCTTGATGCTTGGACTTATACCAAATAGGACGTATATCAAACCAACCTTTCCCATAAAAAGTAATGTAGAAATGATTAATCCGTTCTCATGTACAAAAACACTCCTATTGATATTATACCTACATTAATGGGGTCATAAAATAATTCAATCACTGTTTAAACACATAAACAAAAAATGAGATTTTATTATAGATTTTTAAATTTATACTCTGGTTAATATTAAAATATAAAAAGAAACAAATGATATTCTATTCTGTGAAAGACCCTTGCAATATAATCTGACGTTTTGGTTTTTTCTTTTTCCGTCTTCTGTTGGTTTAAACTTTATTGCCTCCTGTTATGCGATTGTATTGTGTTATATGATATCCTCACTTCTATGATCAGTTAGTTAATAATACATAGACTCCGAATATAATTGATTGTTAATTGAATTTTTCCTCTGAGATAAGTATTTAAAAATGACGCAAAATTCACACAAAAAATTTATGTCGGGTACCGAACAGAAGTCGTATACCGAGCAAAATTTGCCACGACCAAACAGGACGTACTCCAAATTGGACGTATTCCAAACTAGGCGTATACCGAGGTACCACTGTATTATATTAATATTGACAAGACAAAAAAGGTTTATAAAACAAAGTCAATGTTCCCGGTGAACATTGTATGTCCAACATAACAATCGAACGACGCAGAAGCTCGTCGGAAGTGGCAGGTACGCGGCAATTAACACGAACGAATTTCTTTCTCGCGCGATTCTTAACTTACGAACGACATAAATTGTCGAGACACAGTCCGAAACAGAGACGGAGCAAGAGAAGGTGCATGAACAGGATAGGTGGAGAACAAGTTGGAAAAAGAGACGAGATCTCCGGTCTCGTGCATGCAAGCCGGGACGTGTTGGCAAAGCTCGGGGAAGCTTTATCGTCCTCGAGTAATGGGTGGCTGTTTGCAAGGTGGAGGCGCGTATAAATTGCTTCGCGAGCAAGAGAAGGAAGAATAAGAAGGGGAGGGGAGAGAGAGAGGGAGAGAGAGAGAGAGAGAGAGAGAGAGAGAAGAACACGAGAGACGAAAAGAAGGAGTGGAAGATGGTGGTAGAGGGAGGCAAGAGGTAACTTCTCTATCCTCGCAGGATATCCAAGGCTATTCAGCTTCTAGGAAAAGAAGAAAACCTACAATTCCGTGGGAAGAATACCTCTGGGTATTTAAGGGATAAAGTGGCGCCCCGGACTAAACGCTTCTGCGTATACCAAACCCTCCCCTATCCACCATCTTCCACGTTTCCCTGTGCCATCTGGGATGAAGAGACATCCATATGAAATAGAGGAGACGCAGTATCTTCCGACGAATTGAAATACATCTTCAGGCTAAATATAACGAAGCTCTGAGGGGAGATCCTTCATCTGAAGCTGGCCCGTACGATAAACTTGCCGCGCGGGGGGTCGACCGTTCTTTTCTTTGTTCGTGGCTACCTCTTCGGCTGGCACCGTATTCCAGCACAATGGAGAAACGTCGAAACAATACTAAGCTCAGGGATAGATTTCGTGTAATTTCGAGAAAAGATCACCCACCGTGAATACTCCCGAATTTTCCGATGATACAGATATAGTTGATACGCGGAAGAGACACATGGCAAGTGATGATTATTCTTCATGAAGTTCACTAAGTCTACAGAGACATTACTTTGTTACTTCAATTATCTATTTGAATGTACCCTATTATCTAAGGAATTTTTATAAGATTACATTGTCAAGAATTCGACGATACATCCACTTAAGGGGGGAAAGAGTTAGTAAAGAGATGACGTGAGATTTTCAATTTTTTCGCAGTTTCCCAAGAGTTTCAAGCTTGACCTAACTGAACGTCCGGTGTTTTAAAATTCCGTACGTAACTTCCGGCGAGGCGCGCTGCGTCAGCCTGGGACAGGAACGCGTCGCGTCGCCTTTATCTTATTTCGTGGCAGAAGCAGGCCAAGAAAAAGAAGAAGGACGTGGCAAGCGGAGGAAGAAAGAATTTCCCTATTTTCCTTATTTCACTTTTAAGGCGCACCTGTCACTTGTCTCGGGAAAGTTATATTGTTAGTTTCGACGGAGGAAAATCGCCGGGAGAAAACTTCCGCTGCTCTGCGCAACATACGTTTAACATCGTGACGAAGTGTTTTTTCAGAGATTAACATGCCTCGCCTACGTTCAATTTCATCGTGACACTTCATTTAACAATAATCAACTCGCGTACTCGCTTATTAAAATCAAAATATATTGCTCTATGGCAGGAGGTAAATTACCAAGTTAAAAACATGCAAAATAAAATGCTGTCTTCTTGTTATATGTATATTCTGTTGTACTTAATAAACTACTACAAAAAGATCTGTAATATCAATAAATTCCAGCGGATAATGAATTTACTACTGCCTGTGACAAAAAGTTTTTGATCAAGTGTAATACGTAATCTATAATAAGATAATATTTTGTAAAGAACACAAAATAATAGTAAAAGACAGAACTTATTTAATATTCTTATCCGATATAATATTACATTGATCAAAAACTTTCTGCCAAAGGTAGTACAATTCCAGAGAGGATCTTGCAGAGAGGAAATTTTCTGCGGGAGATATTTCCGTATCGACGAGCGAGTAAAACGAATGCTAATTCGATTCGTAGGGGGAAAATGGTATTTTCATAAGAAACGTTGGCGCAAGTTCGGCGCTCGAAACAATACGGCTAATGGCGAAAGTCGCGAGACCGTGGCGAAACGCACCGCCTCGTTCCAACCTACCATCTCTTGACCTACAAACGACGACAATGCGAGGGTTTCGTTCGACTTCCTTCTCGCAACGCTAAAAACTTCGATACAATCCTTCGAACCCCTCTTGAAACTGCCTTCGATACAATCCTTTCGACCCTCTTGGAAATCTTTCCTTACTTCACCGGTTATTCGCCCTCCGGGGGATAAACTTCTAAGCCCTTTCGTCTGCCGATGGGCCGTGGAGTGCGCGGAAAATTAAATAGAAATGAACAAAGCGTCTCAGGATGATTTTCACTAATGTTCACATGAATCAAGTTCACCAATTATGCTTCAAATTTAGTAGATTAATTGTACATATCCAGTAATTCTGTTTAAGTTCTATTGATTAATTTGAAAACTAAGAAATAACGTGATGGATTCGTTTTCTGAATAAACATGATAAGAATTAAATAGGCGCAGAATATAAAGGTTGTAAATAAAATGTAACAATGTGTGTGCATGGCAACACTTAAATAATGAAACTATATAAAATACATTTTTCAAACTGATTTCATAAATGTTTCATTTTGTATACTAATCAGTAATCTATTTATCCCATTAAAATATCCTTTTCAAGTTGTTAGATGAGACGCAGTCGGATCTTGCGTGCTTGGCCAAGGTGTACACAAGCCGAAGTATTTTCGTAGAGAGCTTCAAGACAATGCGAGACTCTCGAGACAAGTGGTCTTCGTCAGTCTTCGCATAATGAGCCTGATGTTGTTTCACTCTTCTATGCTGCAGCACGCTGATAAGGGCATCTCCAGGTGGCCGACAGGACAAAGACGAACAGACTAATCACTAAGAAGTTGCGATACGAGGCAGGGCGCGCAATGATTAACAATTGAGCTCGATGATAGTAATAGTATTATTGTGACATTTGAAACTTTTCATGCAATTATTTTCGAAGCTTTAGTCCATTTCAATAAATATTTTAAACAGAACTCTTCTTGTTCTATAAGATGTCTGGCTTAAAATAGAGTTGAGCTTTATATGAAATATTCTTTGAGACACGTTATAATTTAAGAGTGTGCAAAATTTTAAATGGAATACTTTACACTTTATGATCGAAGAGTATCATTTATTCAAATGATCAACGATTCGATTATGAACTCTTCCGGCTTTACACTGTTCTTACCATTTATAATACATATTCTAATAAATAGGTAGTATCCCATAATTTAACGAGTGAACCATGTTCTAGACTCCAAACTTTAACAAATCTGATTGTATCTCATTACTTTAATCTCTCCTTTCAAATGTAAAAGTTATGTAATGTAAGGTACAAAGGAACGAATGAAAGTATAAGTGAAACGTGTGAGAATAAATCATTAAGCATAAATAGAAATTCTGCAAGCCGGATCAACGCTAGATGTTTCAGAAAAAGGCAGATCGAGGTTCTCCTTCAATTTCACATATTACTCCGCAGGAAACACGAAGAGGAAAACTGGGTCGGTTAGACGATAGTTTTATGGGCAAGTTACGAAGACAGGCCGAGATCTCATATCGAAGGATCTCGTCGTCGGTGGGTAAATTGCTGTATGTACCTTGTCGATACGCTCGACGTCTATTCCTCTGTTTCTGCCTTTCTACCGTGCAACCGTCGTCGCCACACAGTCTTGGAAACGCGTATGTTTGCGACTATATACTTTACATGGTTACTGCTACTGCCACTTGGAACGACAGCGTCTACAAGATTTAAGCATGAATTTTCAACGCCGACCCCACTGAATATTATAATGTAATATGTAACAAGCTGCTTAGTAATATTTAATATAAATTAAATTCGCAGTGATTTTGTATTCATATATGAACGGTCATTCCCATTAGTATTCGTAACCATTCTAAAATTGAAAAACGATATTAATATTGGACAAAAAAAATTAAAACTCGTTGGGTTATCAAAAGGCTTATTAGTTCACTATAATTATAATGTATAATAAAAGATTTTAAAAAATAGATAGTCGTCAAAGTCTCGAATAAAAAAAGATGAAGGACATGATTTTCAGCCTTTTTATTAGGATTTCCAATAAAGATTTGAAACATGCTTTTCATGTATATACGTCATTTATAGATACACAATGTCGGATGGATCGATAAACAAGATAGTTTGCAATTCGCGTGTACGAATTCAGGTCAGGATGCTAAATCGCGAAACGTATCATGCCAGGTATGATAGCCGAAAAAACTGGATTATTGCTTTCATAAATTTCGCGACACGGCTTACGTAATTGTTTTCGGGTGAAAATTGATGGGTTCCGAGGATAACGTATGGATACACGGATTTCTACTTGGGTCCGAATCAAATTTTAATTGATCGTTCGCCATCTTTCTGAGTGGGATTTGAAATTTAAATCACTACGAGGTTCCAATTAATAAGATATAATTAAAAGTAATACCTTAAATCGTGTAGCAATTGTATATTGTGCAATTTTGCATTTCCAGAAAATAGTGGAGGACGCATAAATCTGAATGCATATTGAAACATCAGAAGTATTGTAGGAATAATAAATTTTAAGCTAAGTGGAACTGCATAAAAAATGACATTTAAAAAATTCAATAGAGATTACTAGTTATTATCTGGAAAATGAATAAGTATTTATAAATGATTCAGATGTCATTATGGTACTATAAATTTAAAGAAACACTTTTAAAAATTTAATTTTAAGAGTGGATGTGATGGAAGCATGTATAATATAAAGCTTCATTAAAAGTGTAATCATCGAATGAAGGCACGCGTTACAGTAATACTCTTTGAAGTCCTGTAGATACCTAGTCGAAGTAGATAAAGCCTTTCGCCAAAAATGTGGGGCGTATTCTTTTTACAAAGCTTTTTCTAGTTCGCTATGAACGAGCAATCGCGATAAGGACACCATGGCGTCATTATGGCGCACGAGTCGGGACTAAAACCGTGGACACATCGTCCCTACGTGGCTGGAAAGTTCTCGCATCGTCGACGACCCAACGCGACGTTTTCGAAGCTCAGCCGTTTCCAGCCTGGAAATAAGAGGATTCCTCCCGTCGGTTTTTCGTCCAGCAAAAGACATACGTTTACCTTCTCCCTCGTGTTTTTTTTTTCTGCATAAGCTTCCGCGCACGTATGTACACACACACTAGGGATAACGTAATTAGCGATTAAAACTTTACGAATTTCTTCCATCGCCAGACGGT
The DNA here is from genome assembly GCF_001652005.2 of Ceratina calcarata. NCBI lineage: Eukaryota > Metazoa > Arthropoda > Insecta > Hymenoptera > Apidae > Ceratina > Ceratina calcarata. The sequence continues at coordinate 322,018 of NW_017140401.1, forward strand.
TGACCGAGTTTCACGAGTGAGTTAACCCGGATTTTCTATATCCGGCGTTGCCCCGATTTATCGGGCTACGTTCGTTTTCCCTCCACCGCTTTTCTCATCCCGGCTGCCCTCGTTCTTATTCCCTGTTGCGCCTTTTTACTTCTATTAACGGATATCCGTTTCAGTTTTGTTCATCCTTTGTGGAAATTGATGTCTTTTGCAAGAAACCGTCGACAGTTAAAATGAGAGAGAGAGAGAGAGGGAGAGAGTGTGTGTGTGTGTGTGAGAGAGAGAGAGAGAGAGAGAGAGAGAGAGAGAGAGAGACTTTCTTTTCATTCAACACAAATTCAATAAAAATAAATATATCATGAGAGAATTACAATGTACTTAATGGATGTAAAGTTTAAGAAAAAATATAAACAAAATAAAGGAATTACTTATTAAAAAAATTGTTAATCATTAAATTTAACAACGTTGTTCTTTTTTACACAAATATTTTTTTACAGGATTCAATGCTATTTTTGTTACCCCTCATTCGGTGTCAAATGCAATATCGAAGTTTACCCCTCCGCTTGAACCACTTTTTTTAGTTTTGCAAAAAGACTATCCAGTCATGCGTGGAAAATGTTTTATCCGTTCGGGAGTCGGCAATTCTGTGTCGGATAAATAATTCTGGTATTTTTAACAACAGTGACTCTTTGTAGGGGGATCGTCCAAAGTTCATTTATTATTTCGCGGAGAATTTTCTGCAGTAGCGATTATGCGGTGAATAAAAATTTATACTAACGATTTTATACATCCAACTTTAAAAAGCAAGACTTTAGTAGAAAATATTTATAGATTATGTTAAACATAATTTTCGAGCGCAGTGAAAAGAAATATTCCATAGACTTTCGTTGCGCTAAATAGTTTCCTTTTTCGTGATATGAAATAAGAAATGTTTTTCACATATATATGTAGTTCTGCTTTTATAAAATACACAGCCACCATAATCAGACCATATTTCTACATCATTCAATAATAACGTACGTTTATTTGAAGTAACGAGTTGTTATTATTCTGTTCCGCGTTCCCTACTAAAAGCTTTGAACATTCAAAAACAAAATGCACACCGAAAGAAGTAAAAAATTAAAAATGAGGAGAACTGAAAGGAGAATAGAACAGAAAATGAGTCGGCCACAATTTTTCAAATCAAACGTAGTTAAATAACACACGCGCTTGTTTGAGGTAACTAACTATTAATACTTCGTTCTCTACTATCAACTTTCCGAATGAAAAAAATTAAAAATTGGGATAGATGAAAAAGTAGAAAGTCGGTCGTACAGGTTAGTCAGAGGACGCAGGATCGATGTATACGCGTATACAATTCCCGGCGTGATGACGTATAAATCGTGGTGGCCGCATAATATATCTACAGAGATCACCAATAATTTCTGTCGTGCATGAGCGCGCAGGAAATGAGAAATGCTCGCGTTAATAATTCACAGCGCGGTGAACACGTTTCACCCCCGACTCGGCCCGGTAAACTACGGGGCTTCCACCCTAGGGTTCTGTAATTTTAATTCACCCGCTGCTGGGATGAATATCATTGTGCACCCGTTGATGACCATCTACAAGGTTCCTCTAGTTTGAGCGTATCAAATATTTGAATCGATTCAAAAGTTTGTCTTCTCGGATGAGTCGGTGTGCAAACCCCGTGGGATGAAACGTTGAATGTATTAAGTATACAAAGAGATTCATACACTTAAGTAAACGAAAAATAAACTGTACATATACCTAGTGTAATGATAACTCACTTTAGTGAGGTGTTTCATATCCTGAACGCATTGTGAGTGAAAGTACAATCCAACGACTCCGTGTTTCAGAAATAATGTTTTTATATTCCTTTGGTCATGTACAGTCTGATGTGTACCTATGTTAACAAGCTCTGCTCGGTCAAGATTGGACGTGAGGGTGAACAAACAACTGTGTGAGGGGGTAGATGCCGGCAATGGCGTGATAAGACAGAATGTCAATGTTATACACTAAAATGACTAAAAATATGGGCTTATACCATTTTACGTCTTTATTTTTCAGAGAATTAACACAAAACTCGTGTTTATGTTTGAGAACAATATAGAACGATCTGGATGTTATTCAATGAGATCATGCCAATATCTAATAATATAAGTGTTACAAAATGAAGCAAAAATTGTAGTTAGTACGCTTTAGAGATTGAGCAATTTTTTCTCAAAGATAGAATGTTCTGGGTAAGACAACAAGGTCCGGGGATCTATCCTAAACTAAACATTAAAACGAATTTTGTCTTGATTCTCTGAGAAATAAAGATGTGGAATCAAATACTATAAATCTATATTGTGCACTACTTTTGCCTGATCATCGGTAAAACAGAGCAAAAAAACAAAATTACCTATCAGTGTTACATTAAGCAGTCACGTGACCATCCCAGCCCCTTGAGAAAGAAAAAATAAGAATAGAAATGAAGATGAAAACAGACGAGAAGAAAGGAAAACAGAAGTGTACCGGAAAGTTCGAAGTCAACGGTAAAGAATAATAAAAATAAAAAATAAAAGGTTCTCAAAGACCTACTAAATCTGGGCAGCAAAGACCAACCAGGCTTGACAAAATCTGGTAAAGGAACAGCATCCTGGACCTGGAAAAGATTCAGCAATAACGAAATAAGGAGGAAACTGAAAATACTGAAGAAACAGGAGAGTGGGTCACGCAAACCTGATCGCAAAATGTGTGCAAGGCTGCGAAAACCCGACGTGGACATTCAAGTTTCATAAAAAAGCTTAAAAAGAAATCTTCATAGGAGGGGTAATAAAACATTTTAGTTGGCCAAATCTGGACAAATGGTGGACAAACGAAAGCAATTTGGTTTTTATAAAAATTTGCATTTGTAGGTGCCAACTTACCATCTGGTTTGCATGCACAGTTTTCTACACTATTCATGATTGGAAGGCAACAGATAGCTGTAATAGAGTCGCGATAACGAGTCTATAAGTGAGGAAAATGCAGAGCGATGGAGGAACGAACGCGGAATCGTGTGTAGCATCCATAACACTCAGAAACTCCAATAACGCGAGTACACGATTACCGATGTCGGGTGTTATCTGGGGATTAGCACTGATAATAATAGGCATAGTCGGGCTATCACGTTTCCCAAATGGACATCCTTCAACGAAGATCGAAGGGAAGGGATAGTCTGGCGGAAGAGCTCTAATTATCGATTATTACGCATACGTAGGTCGCACGCGATTTCGCTATATTCATAGACAGTACATCGGTTGAGAATCGATGATAGTAGGATGGACTCTGTGAGCATCGTCCAAGGCGAACGTTAATTGCCGCGCTCTATGTCGCCCGAACAAGCTAAATATTTAGCCGGATAATTATCGAGGCCACCCTACTGGTTTGTTTTCAATTACAATCGCACTGATCGGGAATCGATCCAGGTTTCCCTCACGCCGGATTACCCAAATTCCAATACCAGCTTCCACAGTTTTCTCCCAATAATAATTGCCCATTATGCATTTTATTCTAGACTCTCGATTAATCTCAAGCTGGAAAGTATCGAGCTATCTCTTCTTAAAGTACATATATGTTCTTCTTAAAGTATATTCTTTAACACCAGAATAATTTCGACATTTTTATAACTACCAGTTTTATAATTACAAGTATCCATTATATATAATTGACATGTACAGAATACGGATTTTGAGCAATTTTAGGAAAATAGATGTAAAGAACAGATAAAGAACATTATTTCCGACATAAATCCGCAGCCTAATTGTAAGCATCAGCTACCTGATAATTGTTATTTAAAAATCCTGAATACTGACAAACTCAAAGTAAATAACGTAACGTGTTTCACACGCTTCTAAAGTTATTCGAGTTCGACAAACGAAATAGTAGAGCGAATAGAAATCCATTTGCATAGATCGCGTAACGATAGCGCGCTGGGGCAACGTTTCATGAATTTATCAACGCCCCCTAAGACGATAAATTTACGGGACTGCCATTCGGCCAATAACTTCGACGAACTCCGTTTCCGTGGAGCTCGCGTTCCCAGACCCTTGTACGTAACTCGCCGATGCCATCTGTACTGGGCAATTACAAGGAGCTGGGCTATCGAAATTGGGATCTCGAGGAAAGGGAAAGACCGAACGAACGACGAAGGACTGATCGCGCGCGAACCGAACCCGGCCGTCGCAACGCCTCCGAAGGGCGAACTTTGAGTTCGTGCGGACGCGAGAACTTCCAACCCCCCTTTGAGACGATGTAATTAGCATTACGACTACGGCTTGTTAGCGCGACGGGATTACAAAGTTACAACCGTTCTCGTTTGTAATTGATGCTAACGGTAATTAAGAGTTGAATTGCAAAAAGGGGTGAATTTTATTATAGACGATCTTTCAATTATAAAAGTTCAACAATTGTTTAATTCGTTTCCTTTTACTATCTAAAAACTAATTACTAGTAAATTTGTATCAATCCAAGTTGAATTATAAAGAACATAGAAGACTCAGCAGCTGTTTAAAATTATTAAAATTCCTAAATATATCACTAACAGATTAATACATAATTAAAATTCAGACTTAGCTGAATTGTAGAAGGATGAAGGACATTTCTAATGTATAAGAATTCGACAACTATTCATTTTTTTTTTTCATCAAAATTACTAAAAAATTATTATTAGTAAATTGACAAGAGTCAGTCTTAGTAATAATATAAAAAGAATAGAATACTTTCCAATTGCGAGGACTTAACAATTGTTCAACTTTTTTATTGAAATTCCTAAGAAATTATCGCTAATATATTGAATAGCATACTATTTCTTATCATTCATTAGAATCTTGTACTTTATGAAAAGTCTATTAACGGTTTTGTCCATGACTTATGTATACTTGGATTCTGAATCAACATGTACATAGACAACTTGCAACAGTATCAAATAGGTACGCTATTGATTGTCTAAATCTAATGAGTTACCAATACAATAGTGTACATTGGATTTTGGCCCAACATAAACATAGCTACTCTTATTGTTAATGGCATGGAAGCTCGTTCATGTGTATATTAGACCACAATGTAATGAGACAGGTGTATGTACTGTATGTACCGTGCATGCTGCAATCGTTGGTAAAAAGAAAGACTGCATTATAATGTTGTCGTTCGACGGAGATTCCTATCTCTTTGTGAACTCAGTGCCGGCACGTGGTCTGACATAATCGCATTATCTTGCGAGCCGCATGCACACGCTTGGTCTCCGCATATGCATGTATATATATGCATGCACACATATAATTTATTCGCATCGCTTATGGACGAGCTCGCAACTTGCTGTTTTAATCGCGATATCCTCCCCCTGTGATAATCACAAGCATTTTAACAAAACCGCGCCAGTTTACAGGGAGTTCATGGAACATGCCGACCATTTCAACGTCATCATTATTGATGCAAGTTTAATTCACAAAGTGCGGTTAATGATTCTTTCAAAACTGTTCACTAAAAGGGTTTCCTGCTGCGTGCATAAATGACTTGCAGGCAATCGATATCGTTTTCGAACATTGCGAAATTTAAAACGCTATTTTTTTAAAACGCTATTACGCTAAATTTTCAATGGTTGGTGTATAATGCAGCGAATATCAAATAAACGAATTTTTATTATAAAATCGATGCTTTTTTTAAACAAGCTCAGATGTAACCACGAATAATTCATAAATAAGCTTTTATTTATAAAAAATCAGAAGGAAGAGGTTCTTTGATGTAATTGAGGAAGTTATTATGGACGGATGGATATTGCACGCCATTATGAATAAGTGGAATTATGATTGTCGTTTACTTTCAAAAAGGGTTGAAGAACTCGTGGACAGATACAAGTACGTGGAAATACTGACTGAAAAATTATAAAGGGATGATCAACGACCTTTATTGAGCCGCTTAAAAGAAGCAATTACAGTAACTAGGATTGTTTTCTTTATACTCGATAGATAAAACGAAATTGATTGCTTAATTAACGTTGAGATTCATACACTACAGAATAAAGAATTAATAATTTAAGATGCAAATTAAAATTTTGAACAGTCACAGAAAATTTGCTTTGATCCAAAATTATATTCTGACGATGCTTTTTGTAAAAATCAAAGCCTTCTTTGATAACATGCTTTTACATTACAGTCAATTAGAATTCATTGTACCAAATCTCATGTGATAGGTGACAGGGCCAGACATAATCAGGGAAAAATTGAAGAAGTACAAAATTGCGAGCTCTTTTCCCAGTTTCAAGCACGAATCGATATCACATATGATATCAGCTTTCAGTTCCCTTTATTCGGACATTTTACTTTTTCCCTAAATATTCTTTTTATATCATACTCAATCACTCAAGAAATTTTTCCCTTTTTTATAGAGATTATTTAATATGGAGAAAAGTTTAATTAAAATGGAGATATTCTTTTATCCCTTTATATCGTTTTTTTACGTAACATTTCATATAATTCTTTATACTCTTTTTGGTTTCGGTTTTCATGATACTTGATACTAGTTAGAGACTAACTTGAATATCATATAACATCATTCGTGCAAGGCAACTAATTTAACGACGTTAATGAAGGAAAGCGACGTAAACTTCTACTACATGGGATTAATTAATCAAAATATAGAACACGTGGTTAATGAAGATACAATGAAGAGCAAAACTGTACCAATATTCAGTAAAACTGAATAATTTTCTTGAAAATGTATTAAGCAAGTTTTCTTAATAGCAATTAAACTGATATGTGTATTGTTGGAATGTGTTAAAGTTGTGTGTTCAAATTTAAATCTCTGTGTAAAAAATCCGGTGAAATTCTTGAAATTGTATGAAGCTTTACACAAAAACAATGACAAAGTATCGAAATTTTAACAGTTATTAGATGTACATTAACACTGTACAAAATTTTAGACATTTTGCGAGTCTATTAAAACAGTTATCACACCTTGAATTCTTATGTCGAATGACAGAATTTTGATTTCATTTACAAAAA
>NW_017140401.1:330232-352371 GCF_001652005.2 Ceratina calcarata
GCACAGTTTTTTATTACAAGACTTAAACTTTTGCAGAAATCTCATGGCTCATATAACCTTAAGAAAAAAAGGATCAATCCATCTAAATTAATATTCCATCATGTATGATAAATAAGAATAGATCTAATGAATATCATATGTGATTAATTTTTCTCAGATATATCTGATACGAATTTTTCATTTAATATGTTAGATTTGAACAAATCAAGTTTCTAATAGTCTATAATATTTCAGACGGTGTTATTTTATTATATTGCAAAATTATGTATATTCAAATCACGCACGCATGATGTATAATATACATTGCACAACTATTTATATTACATTTCACAAAAATATCTTACATTTCAATAACTACATAATAGATTCTACTAAAAAGAGGAATTTCTTTGTAGTAAATCATTTCAGGCAAGCAGTTCATAGTACTATCTCTTTAATATTCTTATCGACATCTTTATAAGTCCCCGCAGGACGGATTCAATCGAACGCGAATCGCGTTTCTGCAATCTCCTCGAGACGATCGACAAGCTCTCAGGAAACAGACGGCGATGTAGCGCGACACGCGTTATTACCCCTTAATCGTCGGCTCGATCGCGAGAACATCGGCAAAGCGTACGCTAGAAAAAGTCTGAGCGTGCGAAGAGAGTAATCGCTTTTCGTCGTCAGTCAATCTCACTCTCTATGCATTACCAAGCAGTGCTCTCGTGCAAGTATGCAGAAAATTTTACCCCCTGTTTACCCTCACTCTCGCAAGTTCGAAAGGGGGAAAAACGAGAAATCACGCGACATATTTTTTGTCGTTGATCCTTGTCGATTTTTGTGTTGCATTATATAATATTAATACTACGAAACGTAACGAAGAACTTACTGTAAAAAAAACGAATATATAAAAGTATAACAAACATAAAATTAATGAAGATATTAAGAGAAAAAACTCAGAAATTAGAAGACACATTGGAATAAATAACTGTGATTACTGCAGAAGAAGAAAACTCTAAGCTAAGCCATTCTATGAATTATTCATGAAAACAAAATTTCCTATGGCCAACTTCGTAAATTTGTTGTGTCTTTTTCTTTCTTTTTAATGGATGCATGCCAGCCCTGTTAAATATGCGCATATCCCGCGCAAGTTGTCTGAAACGTTGCGGGAGATCCACGTGTTTGCGGATAAAGTAATTATTATTCATTGACTCGTACCGGTCGATCGATTTTTCACATCAATTTCATAGTACAAACTAACTATGGGTATGCAGCAATGTGCATGTTTTAAGGGGGTAGACTCCGATAGCTACGCGATAAGGTAGACTGTCAATGTCACCCACAAAATTAGCCAAAAATATGGGTTTACGGGAATACACTTTTCGTCCTTATATGAGAATATTTCTCGGTCGTTAGGTACCTCTTCAGAAAGATGAATATTAAATCTGGCGTGCTTTGGTCATTATATCAATGAAAACAATCTGTTTTGAATAAAAAATCTCTTATAAACACAGGCATAAGGCATACACAGGCAGTAACTACGATTTTTTATGATAACGCTCATATTACTAAATATCAGCGTGCTATGATTAAATGTTGACCAGAGCACGCCAACTTTGACTTTCCACTTTCTGAAGAACTACCTGACGACCGAAAAGTATTCTCATATAAGGACGGAAAGTGTATTTCTGTAAACTCATATTTTGCACTAGTTTTGCCTGGTTATCGATAAAACGGAGAAAAAAACGTCAAAATTTTATCGACGCGTGTTAGAAAAGTCACGTGTCTCCTCTAGTCCCTTAAGCTTCTGTGACAAAAATCGATTCCACGATCGTTACATAAAGTGAACTTTTGAGATGGTTACGTTAGAGGATAATAGGTGAAGCTTACAGCTATGAAATTTACGCGAATTTTCTAACAAAGAAAATGAGAGCAGTATCACTTTTCGTAATGTAGAAACTAAAATAAAGACGTGATTTCATAGATATTAAGTCAGATTACAATATTTTAGCTTAATAAACAAATGTTGCTTGAAAAAGACAGAACGGAGGAACTACAAAATAGTTACCGAGTATACGTTACTTCTTTGAATAAGGAGAAAAATGTTTTTAACGATCGCACAGCGTACAGCGTCTTGGTGTTTACTAAGGAGCGTTGCCCCGATTTTTCTACTCTTTACTTTTCAAGCAGAACATTTCACACAGCTTTAACATTGCGTACTTACATTTCTCGGAGGATTCCTAATTAGAGAGTAGAAAGACCGTCGTAAACTCGGCCAATTATTAGCTGGCGGTAAACGTCAAACGGGGAAAGATTTTCTTAATTAAAAATGCAGAATTACCCAGTTCCATCTCGTTATTAAAAAACATTTAATTAAAACTGCTATTAAGAAGCCATTTAAGTAAAACTGTTGCTAGGACATTATTATTTAAAACAACAAACCTCCGAATCAGAAAAACTCCATATTAGTCTTCATTTGTTCGATTACTTTATATCCTTTGTAGTTTGTACCCTTAAGGATCAGAAGTTAAAGAAATGAAACACATACTGTACATGTATATTAAATTTACAGAGTATTTGAACTATATTATATTTAAGTATTTAAATAATAACAACAAAGGCTTTAACAATACATGTTCTTCCATAGCAAAAAATGGTTTTCCAAACTTAATTAAACAAGACAGACCTGTTAAGATCTTGATATTAAATACTAAAATTGAATACTGCATAATTTTAAGGAAGGAATTGTGGCGTTCATTTAGATCATTAGATTTACTTATTAACAAATTGTTCGTTAATGATAGTTTCCTAGAGAATGTTTATTATAAAAAAGAAAGTCGTTGTCGGGAAACGTCGAGTTGTCAAGTGTCGAGCTCAGTAATCAAGTGTACTGCATTGCGTTGAGATTGCGTTGAGTCGTAACGTTCGCGTCGAAATATAATATAATATCGTTTGCGTTGGAATATAAGTGTTGTTTAGAGGACGAATTAACGAAGCATTATAACGTTTAAGTTTTTCTCAATTTTTATTTTAATTGTATGCTCGTTTCTAAATAAAATCCCACAGAACTGTTTGCTTCATTTCTTTGTTTTTTTGCGGATTTGCAAGTTAAGATATCAACGTCTTCAATATTATTTTATGTCGTTATACTTGAAATCAATTTTTCTTCGAATTAACTTCACAAGACACTCAAAGGTCATATTTCGATGGTCTAATGTACATATATATGTATAGTGTTAAGACGTGTAAAACCTTGACTTGGAGATGTAACGTCATTTTTCAAATATAAGACCCCCTTCACTCGAATAAGAAGTTCTTATTCGACTGTGAATACATACGGACTTCAAACATTTTTAACTGAGTTATGTTCCATTCTTCATGTTCCAATAGGAATTATGTACTTCACGAAACAAATGTGTAAGCGAAGTCGAGGTTCGACTGCGTAGAAAGAAGAGGCCTGCTTGATAAAAAAACCAGATGCCTGAGTCCCGGGCCACATTGTTTGGGCCAGGCCGATAAGGCTACGACGTAGTATTTTCACCCCCTTAAGAAGGATGCTCGGAGAGCGACGTGTCGAAGCAGGCATAGTTCCTTGCGAGCGTCCAAACGTGTAACAGCGAACAAGCCGTATTTGGAAAATACAGTCTGCGATATTTTGAGCGTTGAATAAAGTCTTAGCTTACAAATGTTTGAGTCGATGCTTAAGTTGATCTTTATTTTCCGAGTGTGAATTGAAACAGGGACCTAAGCTTAAGCTTGAGTTGTCACGAATCTGAATACCACCCAATGAGTAAACTAGCTTACATATGTTAATAATGTAGAGAAAACTTAGGTCCAATACAACTTCAATCACATCGCCGAAAATGTAAAATAATTCGAACATTTTCGAACGTGTAACGTAAGCAAGTTAACATTGACAAGCTCGAGAACCGGGAGAGATACGAGTCCATCGCGTCGAGTTACTAATTAATTATGTAAATAGCCGAGGAACATAATTAGCTGCTGAAACTCCTCTAATTATATTATCTACGTACGCCGCGTCGGTGTGCCCGATAATATCGCGCGAGTCCCGTACGTTATCGCCAGCGCGCGTCACAATGAATTCCGTCGTCTTATCGAACAGTATTACACCGTTAATTATTTATCACTCTGCCATTGCTGCGGGGCGGGAAAACTCCATGTGTACCATACCTCGAATCAATTAATTCGTTTACACGCGGAAAATTAACGGATCTGAATATTCAGATCGCGGTGCCACGTTATCGTTTAGCATTATTTGGAAATCGTTTCAATCTGATGCATTAAAATTTATCGACACGTCCGGAAATCATTTGTGTATTGATTATACGTAATACAATAAGTACGCCACTTCCGAATTGAATATCTGTAACATAAATATTGTCGTAGTCCCGGAGGGTTACAGAAAATGTACTACTTTCCGATTAAAAATATCTTTATTCGTACACTCAAGGAATTCGACTGCTCTCAGTGGTGTCTCGTAGGAATCTGGCTTTCGGGGGTGTCCGGTTTAGGGTCAGCACGGAAAAATCTGGTGGGGAGAAACATAGGGAGAGGAAAATGGCAAGAAGGAACAAGGAAGTGAGTTTTTCGGTTGGAGGGGCCTTGGGACCCAAGGATAAGCTGTTTTACGATGGAAAGGAATTTGACGAAAAATGACCGTTGCAGGGCTGGAATGGTTAACAGATGTTGAGGATAGGGTTCAGAGGAAAATTTAATGACAGGAAAAGAGAAAGTTTGGAAAGTATCTAACAATATTACAATAACCCTGTTATCTATAACATTGATACAATATGCGCATTTATAAAAATATCATCGGTGCTCTCTAATATTTGATAAAGTTTTTTCCTTGTCTGCCGGAGCGTCTAGATAAACATACCTACAATCCATCTATAATAGAAATAGCACTTAAGCTCACTTTGTCGGGGATGGAACATTAGTCAAAATTATTATTTATTTTTCGCCTCGCACCAAGTAGTTGCTCCAAAATTTATTGAAATACGCTATAAACGGATGTTGTCGAGTTGCGACGCATTTTTTATGCAACTCTAAAACACAGCCACCGCAAGCTATTATTGCAGGGTGTCAAAAATACTATTCAACATTTATATCGCTTATAAGATATAATCAGAATGATATGATTTAATCTAGAAAACTTTAAATTCTTTAGAGCTTCGAGAGTAAATAAAACTTTAGCTTTAAATAAATAAAAACTTTAAACATTTTACATAATAACTACTCAAAAAATACTAACTGGCCAAAAATTATTGAAACTAATAAACTAATTCAACGAAATGTTATATTCATATATCATATTATTAGAGATAATTTACTTCAATATAAGAAGAAATAAAGGTTTAATATAAGAATATCATCATTTTAATTATATGCCTGTCCTATATACGTATGAATTTTGAGAAGTCATTTTTGTAACAGCCTGTATATCGTTGTGATTCGATCAGTTCTTATCGGGGTTTGCGGATGTACACAAAGCGCGGCATGATGCGAACGTGTGCACGCGATTAAAAGCGCGTTACACGTTCACGATTATCGCAACCGCGTAATGCTATGCTCGGTCAGATTAGATCACCGTGACCACCGCGTCGGGGACCGCTTAATGCCTTTAGTTCTTCTATTTACACCAGCCGACGAGGCAAATCTCGAATCGCACGAGATCATCTATCATCCTGCAAATCTTTTAAATGAGTAATAGTTTCCACCTGGGTAGAATAATTTAGTAATAAAACAATATTACAGCACTGAAAGTATTATAAGACAGGATAGAAGACAAAGCTGGAGCCAATAGAAAAATTCTGAGAGTTTTGGTATTACAAAAATAGATCTTGCCTTCTATATGTGAATCGTTTACTTGTAATATTTAATATTTTTAGTTCTTGGGTCTAGACTTAATAATATGCCTTGAACAAATTATACAAATTATACGAATCCAACATGATTACATAAGAAATAGATTAGAGGTGAACAATTATTTATGTTAAATATCATAGAAATGGGAATCTTATATTTGATGCGTGAATCGTTTACTTATACTACTTAATTTCTCATTGTCAGTAATATGCCTTACAGTTACTGTTTCGAACAACCTTGAACGTTCGTTGTTCAGAACCGCGTGTGAAAATCAAAGGTACTTTGATTCCCACTATTTTGTAAATGTTATGACCTAATCGTACCGTACGTGGTAAGACAGGTCAGTTATACGTAATTCGATTTTTCTGGCTTGAAATAAATAACAGATTTTGAGGGAAAAAGCCATTCGGCATAAAAAACCCTCGTTTATTTTTACATTTGATTTGCTTACGATTAATCAAGAAGTTTAACGAACGAATGGTAAAACAATGGATTTCACTAGTACGATCTTTAATCTGCCCGTATGCTGGCAGTAGCAAGCTCATGTCAAAATGCCTCGATACGGTCGGCAATGACGTCGAGCTGCACAGAAGATCGTGCCTCGAATCGATGCCCAGAGATTTCGTACGTTGCACAAACTCTTGTTCTTAATAACTCCTCTCACGAACTCTTCTTACTAACTGTTTAAGTAGCTGGAAATATATAGATGAAATCTGAAAATAATTAGAATCAAAATGAGAGTTTCTTAATTAGCGGTGTATCTCTAAAAGAAAACGAGGATTTATAGCGGTTGGTCTATTCAGTGGTGAAGAATCGATCTCAAGTTAGGTAGAACATGAAATTACTCGGACTAGCGGGTTTTCTAAAGTCCAGAGTGCGGGTTTTCTATTTCTCTCGGACTAGCGGGTTTTCTCAGAGTCCGGATTGCAAGATATCTCTCCTTCTCGGACTAGCGGGTTTTCTAAGAGTCCGGAATTCGAGATATCTATCTTTTAGAATTGCGGGTTGCCTATCTTTCAGAAAAGCGGGTTTTCTAGGTTCTGAAAGATCTCACTGAACTGACAGAATTTGCAACAGAATAGTTCACAAAATGGTGCTTGTTGATCAGCGGTTTTTCTAAAAGAAGATCAACAAGCGCGGGTTCTCTTATAATTTTGTGAACTACAAGCGGAAAAGACTCACCCAGAAACCACTCAGTTGCATACGAAAACTCTCTTCACTCCTTCGACACTCGAGTGGCACGCAAAAACCAAGAAAATTCACTCTTTATTCTCGTGTCAAGCACTGCACGTTCTGATAGTGACTGCGCACAGATTCCCGCTCTACCCGCTCTCTATAAAGCGTGCATGCAGGTTTCGGCAGGGCCAAGGATGACCTCATGCGCTCCGACTTCAGATGTTGAACAAACAGCTTATCAGATTCGAACGCTTCAAACGTCGAATCTAGTCTCACTCTCAATAAGCCCCAAAATGCTACATCGAATATAGTCGATTGACGTTCACTCTTAAAGAAGATACAACATTTTTACTTAAGATTAAACACTAACTCTCCTTGATGAACTGCCCGAATGCTCATTCGGACCAACCCCAACCGTCCAACCCTCAAACAGACTGTAGTGGGACAGCGGAGTTGGAAAAATACACCCTGATTGGTGATTTTTAAGCGTTGAGGCCCAATCAGTTCGCTCCCTGAGATAACCGTTCTCTCCTTTCCCTTTGTGAAGTCTTGGCCTGAAGAGGGGTGGAGAACCGTTAGAAAATGTATACAGATCTCCAACGCTTGACGAGAAAATGGGCCTTGTCCTTCGCGTAGGCTGGCAATCGGTTCTTGGAAATGTATTGAAGTGCCTTTTGCTTCAAGGCAATTCTGTTTCCTTTTTCTGTATAACTGGAAAATGCTATTTGGTGACGAGTTAATCCCTTTTAATGCTAACCGGTCATAAACTCTGTTTTTTCCGTTGAACGGACGGAACAGTTACACAATTCCACTATTCAACTACTGCTTTACTGAATCCTTAATTTTTCTGCAATTGACATATTATCACAATACAATCGAGATTAATAAAAAAGACATACATACAGTTAATTCGCTAGATAAAAATATTATAACTGAACATACATACAGTTTAAGTTTTATGGAACAACGATTTGTCAGTATATTTCATTGAAAATTGCATTCAATTTGGCTCTGAAATAAAGTGACGAGAATTCTGCCACACCCGATCCTGGATGAAAAAAGAAAAAGCAAAAAACGTGAGGGCGAAATTGAAAAAACTCGGAGTCCCTCAGAAAGTTATCTAATTTACTGTACACCGTTAATACTCGCGGAGCGTTACAGCGTGCTGCGAGCACACCATACTGTGTACCGCGTTAATGAATATCGATCGCCAGGAAATAATATCGTGAAAGTTTTCCAGGACAAGCGCTTCCGAGAATCGATCGTTAATCTTCGGAAGGGGATCCACCGCCCGCAGGTTAGCCAGATAATTTCGCCATGTGGAATAAACCACAAAAGTTTTTAACATTATAACATATAGACATTAAGATAATTTTGTCTATTCAATTACAATTTCTCTGTGGGAAGTCTGTTAATATCTATTCAATTATGATCGATGTGTGGTAAATGGATATGCTGAATTGGGTTAACTGTACTATATTCGAACAATGCAATCAATTTCTAGTTCAGTCACGATCACTGTAATCTAATTACGTACGTCTAATCAGATGTTAAACATAGGATATGAAATTCTTCTATTCACTGCAGAATACGAAGTGATGGAATTTGAATCGAGTACTTCGAGAAGCTACATACGCTTGTCTTAATAACGTCACAAGCGTCGATTATTATCGCTTGCCATTATCATTCGAGCTACATCTGAAACCTAAACGGAGACCGTTCAGATTTGATGGCTTGTCGATCGGGCTGCTACTTTGGGCTAGCCATCTGTACTACCCCCATTATACTCGATTTCGTATTGGCAATTACCGCCATCAAACTCGAACCCACAAACGTGATCGCTATCTACCCGTGTAAATCATCGATTATGAGTCAGTTTGTTTTATCGACGTTGAAACTTAATATCCCAGTAAAATCGATGCTACCCAATACTTCTTGCAATCTAATATAGTTTGTATTTCTCAAAGTCTATATAAAGTGAAAGGATTTGTACTTAAATGAATTTGTTTACCTTATTCCTTCATTGAATAGTATTTTGATACACATTTTAATTCATATATTTTACTCTCTTATTAAATGACCTTTTGATATACATTAACATTTATATATCCTATTCCTTCATTAAATGATCTCTTAATATACATTTAAATTTATAAATCGTATTCGCTCATCAAAAATGATTTTTTGATGAACATTTAAATTCATATATCTTCTTTCATTAAACGATCTTTTGATACATTTTTAGACTCAATTAATAAATTTTGTGTTCCATGTGAAGTTGCTATATGTACTAGAACTATAATTGGCACATTTTCATGCACAGCATCAAAAGAGGATTACACAGATGGTTTGAGCTGTGCAAACAATCTGACAGCTTTATCATTATGTAATTCCTCTACCAAAAATATCGTTCTAACTAACGATAAAAAGAGCTTGGAGTGCTCGCAAACAGATCCACCAGATCCTTGTTTTTCGCCGGCCCGACAAACGTGACCCGATCGTTTCCGCGTCGAAGAGCTGGCAAACAAATTACTCTTCCTGTCGCCAATTCTCTCACAGTACCTCGAAAACTCGAGGACTGGTTATGCCCGCCTATTCTCTATCTTTGAAATAACAGGTGCACTTATGTTCATAAGTTAGAAACAATCAAATAAGAGACGTGATAATATTATTTTTAACCAAATTCAACTCCTGGTACAAAACGTTTTACTTATTGTATTATACAAACTGTATGAATGACTTTGTTCTTGTATTTTGACAAAGTAGAACTGCATTCACTTAATATTATGTATTACATTGTGTAGATATATAATCAGTGTTAAACATTTAATTTGACAGTAAAAACTGTAGATTACTTCAAACGATAATTTTGTACGTCAATCAATGAACATTTCAGAATGCATAAAAATACAAATAAAGCAACAGAAAATTATCTGACTACGTGTCACAGTTAAAATCTCCATCCAAGTTTAATGATTGAAACCTCGAACGCAATAAAGATAGTGGTATGCCAGCAGATATATTGAAAGCTTTAATGTCGCACTTTTAAGCGTTTCAATATCTACGTTTTAGTGTCTCTACCTCCTTTGTTTCCGATGCTTTACTACACAAATTCATCGTAAAGACCCGTGTTCATGAAATCGTAAAGATGTCTGTATGCTGGTTTTATAATGTAGGATCGCCACGACCGTCGTTTGGTGAGACCAAGGATTTTATTTGTAGAGAGACATAAAGTGTCTCGGTGCGATAGCACCGGAATCCGTTTGTCCAACTTCGTGAAATGAAGCGAACATGCGTGCAGAATTGGCAATTTCTCTTTTAAACTTCGATAATTGTAACCTAATAGTATTATCACATGATGAAAATGTTCGAGGATAAGATTTCTAGATGATAAATGATTACATGATAAAATTTCCTAGGACAGTGGTCACTCTGTGATTCTTAAAATGAAACGTAATGTATAATTGGCAATTTCTTTCTTAAACTGTGTAACAGTATTATCACATAATGAAGATAGTCGAGAATAAGATTTTGGTTTATTAACATGATAAATGGTTGCATAGATACAGTCACTTAGGAGGGCAGATCCCAGCATGGTAATATCTATTCTACGGAGTACAGCCTCGTATTCTGTGACGAATACAAATCGTTACTCCGCGACCGTGTTAAGGTTCCGGGCAAGCCGTTTTCGCGAGCCTTTCACGTACAATAGAAAATGAAACCAGTTCTCGTGTAGCCACGGTCCTGTCCCGTTGCTCTCCAGGATTTATCGTAAATTTCTCCTTCGGAGAGGCGGAATTTTTGTCACCCCGAATGGATTTCTCGAAATTTAATATACCCGTTGCCAGCTCAGATTCCTCTCCTCTAGTTCAAATGGAAATATGAGCTTACTGGTTGTCATAATGATCAGGAGAAGATTCCTTAAATGCCAATAATTGAAATAAGTGTACCAAATTCTAATTGTTGTTATAAATCTGGCTATTACTATTTTTATTAACTAAACGATTACTTTAAAATGCAATAGTTAATAATAATAACATTCAGTCTAATCTAACCATAGATATGTAACCTGCTCCTTTTGTATCTCTAAAATATTTTTATTGTTCTAAAATATATTCTTATTTCAAACAGAAACTAAACGTAACCGCCATAATCGCTCAACAATTTCTAAAAACAAATGATCAACAATAATTTCGTCACACTTGATAATTCATATCGTCATTAATCATAATTAATCTCGAATCATTATTTAAAATTTAAAACACAAATTATTAACATCCATACAACGAAAGGTGTTAATTGTTTAACGTACGCGTGAAAATTTGTATCGGTTTCCCAGCGATTTTCACGGTTGAAATGTTTGTAGTCTCGTTATAAAATGCCCGCGAACCGGCGATCACTACGATGAAAGCGCGAGGAAAATTTTCACCGCAAATTTTGGAAAGTATAAATTTCCACTGGCCGTGGAAAGTACAATACTTTTATTGTTCGGTTCGAAACGGGCGAGAGTTCAATTTCATTCCTTTCTTTTCTTTTTTTTTTTGCACCTGACACACTGGTTACCACTTTTAGTGTGCATTTTATTTTAACAAAGGATTTCTATATATGTATACGCAATTTTACCTCCGCGGTGAATTGGCCGTCAGTAAAAAATATTACTCGGTAGCATTTTCACCGTCTTTTTGTTTCTTCGCACTCGTTCTCCGTACGCGAGGATTAAAAGTGCAAATATAATTAACGAATCGGGTTTCGTTCAACAACGTTTGCTACGACGTTCGTAACGAACAATTTTTCATCAAATCATACGACATTCTTAACCCATAATAAGCGTCCAACAATTATTTTAAAACGCCTGAATTAATCAGAATTCTATGCATTTTAAGAGAAATTGGACCGCAGAATAGAGGAGTATTCGTAATACAGTGAATATCAACACCAAAATACATATGTATGTAGAATGATGCTTGCAGAATGAAGAGGATTTCTAACTAGACCTCATTTTTAAATAGAAATTATACGAACGTCATCGTATATAAAAATCTAGCCTGCTTATGAAACAACCTGTAGATCGTATTTTCTGGCTAACTCTGTCGCTCTCGCAGGGACGAGAGCTGCGAAAATGAATGAATAAATCGAAAGCCCTGGGGATGGATAAGTTATCGCCGACTGGAATAAAGGCTGGGCGTAAAAGTGTCTTTCGATGAATCCGTCGAACATCAAAGCGACCAACACACCTCTTTCTCCTCCCTCTCGAGGGAGAAATGCTTCAGTGCGGGGGACGCAGCGTCGATTTAAACAAACGTAACCGAGAAGCGAAACTGATCTAAATAAAGTGGGCGATAAACGATTCCCAAGCGGAACGCGGAAAAGGGGTTTGAGGGAAATGTTAATAACCGATCGGCCGCTCTTCGTTGTCCGAGTTTACGCGATAAACTGGTTTTATTAGCTAATTGGAGGATGCTGTATAAATTTCGAAACTACAGAAACTTTAAGTCCTCAATAACTCCCGGCAGAAGAGCTATTCATTTACGCCGGAGAACTATCGTAAACTTGTTAAAAAGTTTCGAAAACTGCCGCGTAATCGTTTAAACATTAATACCGCGTTATTACACTGCAGGCTATAAGTATTAAGACATTGATACAATGTGAGACATTTATTAAGAATGGAAATCTCTCTACTTTTTTTAATTTGAAATATTTTGCATCAATTATTATATAATTTACCATCTCAACCATTCTGTTGAAACATTAATTATTTTTATGTCAATCATTCATTATCATCAGTATCAATCATTATGTACAATGTTATATTAATCATTACTATTATTATATTGGAGATGCAATTCTTATTTAGGGATCTTCGTAAAAAATATTTATGACTGGTGAGACACGCTTCTTTAGCGTTGTGAGTCATTATCCAATTCATAATCCAAGTACGGTGCATAATCCTAGTTTATGATCAAAGTATACTGTATTAAACATAAATATTATAGAATCATGTCCGTCGGAAACTAATGGGTTCGAAATTACGAAAACTTTCGAAACGATCCAATAGTTCTCCAACACGAAAGAAGTTCAGAGTTTTTACTGCCATTATAAAGTCGTTATAAAATCATTATAAACTCGTTATAAATTTTGAACACCGAACTCTATTTTTTTTGTAATTCAAGTATCTGATGCGTTTGCGAAATTAATAAGACGCTTCACCCTTGTTAAATATTCAATGAGACGATCAACTTAGGTTCATTTTCAATATTTATTCAGTCGATATACTTGGAACAGTTTAACAGACATGACTCTAACACTTTGACTGCCTAACAAAATACTATTTATAATTAAACAGCTCATAAAAGTATATTTTCATATTTTGTTAACCTATATTCTGTTGAAAAATTATCTATCGAAATACTACAGTTAAGAGTTAAGTACAAGAGTTAAACACAGCCAATAAATCCATCACCCTGATAGAGGTGATACAGCTCATTGAAAACTTTATGCGTCATCTGAATTTGGGTGACAATTTTCATATTTTGTTAGTCTATAGCCATGTTTGTAAGCTATTGTATGCTGTCACTAACTATCTTTCGAAATACCACAGCCAATCAATGTATCACCCTTTGGGTGTCTCGGAAGTCAAAGTGTCGATCAATCTTATTGACATCGAAACGTAAAATATACATCTTGCTACATAATCACTTTGTTTGATTCAGTATAAATAAAGATCTGTCACAAATTATAAGCTGTCAAGAAATCGCATGTGAATCTATCTTCGCAGTTCGAAAAATCAACCAAAAATCTTATTCGTAGTTATTTCACGCAATACGATCCCTAAATTCTTAATCTTCTCCTCCCACGCGTTGAATCACTCACGACAAGTCGGAGATGTCGCGATAGCCGTAATGCATGCGAACGTCGACGACAGCAAAAGTACTGGAATTCGTGCCGTATCTTCCGGCACAGCGGCGACAACCTGCGCGTACGGGTTGCGAAGGACTGCGTGACGGGGTGGTGGGCCAGACCGGCGGGGGACAGGAGCGGGCAATTTACTGATTACCCTTAATTGAAGACGATGACTTAACGCGGTCGTATAACCGCCTCGGAAGCCCCAGGATCGCAATAAACGATCTGTTCTGCAGCGTCGGCACGGTTAGGTATACGTGACTTCGACGACGGCTCGATTAAACGGGGAAAAGTATTTTATGCGAGAGAACCGGCACGTACCTCACCCCCAACTCGCTTGCTAAAGTGATTCGAACCGTCGTTTTTGTCCTTTTACTCTTCCCCGCAATCGCTTGATTCCTGTCTATGTCAAAAAAGCGGGATATGGAGACACTTCTCTGTTTACTCGAGATGAGATTATTATACATATGTATGTGCTTCTAATAAGTAAATCTATCAAAGTGTAAAATTTACCTAATACACATAAGCACATATAAGATTTTAGAGTAAGTTTCGCACAGTACACATAGATTTTTAGATGAACGTCCTTCCTTTTCTAAATGTTTTTACATTTCATTTGATTATACATGTATAACATATCGTGCAACGTGTATTATGGTTAAATATGGTCAACGAAAATGTTTTAAAAAAGATATCTACATTTTCAATTGAAACTGCATGCGCATTCACTTAAATAAAATATTATTTTTTCTTGTTACTTCTTCCTTGGAGAGTAGTAAATGTGAAGTACATCAAGATACCATCGCGAATACTTTTTCGTTCGGCTTCCAACGGAACTTTTTCATTTAGGAATTGTATGGTCTGAAAACAGGTCGCGTCACGAATGTTTTTTTTAAATTCAGTTTAATTTTTTGTCAACGCTTTCGAGAGACCTCTTCACTTTTTCTTCTTGTTATGCTTTTCATTAAAACCGACTACACTTGGCAAAAAGTAACGTGCCGCAAAAAAAACGTCGTTCGTCAACGTGAAAACTGTACAAAGTCATTCGGTTCGCAGTCAAAGGAACTTCGACGGAATAAAATGTATGCATCACGAGAAAATGTGGTAAAAAAATGTCTCGGGTTTAAGTTAATCGTTAAGGAGGTTGGCGAAATTAATCCACTTCATGTTTTACGTACCCTCGATTACAAATTTAATCTCGCATCGAGTAACTCCCCTTTTTTACTGAAATCTTCTAATTATAGAGAGCTACCGTGATTAAAGCCAAATTACTCGTCCCGATCGATCAATCGACGTACTGTCATTAATCTCTATTAGTAAAGATTGAGTTGCAATTAAGCGAATCGTTCCGTGGATGCCGACCTCGCGATATCGGTTCTACCGCGAGAAAACCATCTTTTCAGGGTCTTCCATCATAAGTCTGGAAGCCCGAGATGGAAATCCGAGGTGCCCGAGAAATGATTTACAACTGCCGCGACTGACGGAGGAACGCAGTATTATATGTGATCCGCGACGTCGTGCCTTCCATCTATTTTTAACTCTTACCAGAAAAGCTTTCCTACTTTACAATTCAACGATTCTATTACAATGGTTCTCCTCTATTCTCAAGAGTATTTTAAACTGGACGATATACAAAATTAATCTCTAAGTGTACTCTGAATGAAAAGCTCACATTGAACTGTCAGTTAACATCAGGTTCGTAAAAGAAATAATCACCAACTCAAATAATATTGAACACCGACGACAATAGTCAGGAATATTTTCGACACTGGAAACCGAAAATAACGAGAACTGTATGCTAGATTAATCTTTATGATGATCAAAGCGTGATCGGCGCGCAGTTTTATTTATTTATTCATTTTTCATTTGTTCGCTGGCTTTCGACGCGACGCGTAAGGTCAGCGTCCGCGTACGATTAATTGGTCGAAACCGACGGTTAACGAGTTCGACCCAGTCTCGCGTGAAAACGCGATCGCTGCTAAATTCGATACGTTAACGTAATTACACACACCGATTAGTCCGCGGAGAGGAAAAACTGTCGCGTCGCGCGATACAGAAAGACAAGGCCTAATACAGAACGAAAGAGAAAGAGAGAGAAAGAGAGAGAGAGAGAGAGATGGGAATGAGCCGCAAAGGCGAAGCTACCGTGTGCATCCGTGTATCGACGGGTAAAATCAAAGGCATGTCGCTCACATGGCACAGCTTCAATTTTCTTTTACACCTGCAGGCCTATCAGCCGTTGATAATGCGAGTCACATATTGAGATGCAGTCCAGTTTCAAGTGGCCACCCGCCCTTTGAAACGAGCTCACCGGATATCGTGTCGTCATTTCCGGCCACTGTGCTCGGACATTCGTGAATAAAGCTGTTCACCGGAAACTCATAACTACATTTCATGCAGTTAAAGCAAAACTGAGCTTGCTGAAAATATAAACGCTGCAAGTGATGCATGAAAATATCAAAAGTGAACGCACATTGCAGTATTTAAGTAATCAAAGATATTTCTATCTGAAATCCACTCGTTTAACTGACTATCAGAAATAGGTTGCTTTGTATAGAAATTCGCAGTTTATTTATAACTATTTCTCATTATTCTAACAAAATGAAACATTTCTATCTCAAGAGTTGGATGCATTTAGCTAATTGTGCAGTGGCCTTATAGTATAGGTTTTAAAATATTACGTTGCCAATACAGCCGATTACCATTGAACTCCAGACATTACAATACAAAGGT
This sequence comes from Ceratina calcarata, assembly GCF_001652005.2. Taxonomy (NCBI): domain Eukaryota; kingdom Metazoa; phylum Arthropoda; class Insecta; order Hymenoptera; family Apidae; genus Ceratina; species Ceratina calcarata. The sequence continues at coordinate 346,907 of NW_017140401.1, forward strand.
TGCATTAATGAGTTCCCGCATTAAGTTTAATGAAACGGATACCTATTTACAAATTACAGTTCAGCGGTTTCGCGCGGATATAGACACAAAGGATATTGAGTTGATGAGAAAATCGTTCCGCTTCGATGGGCAAAGACTTCGCGTGGCATTGTTTGCTGCGTTTGATTCGTGTTCGATTTCTATCTGTAGTTCTATTCTCATTGGAGATGCTTTGTTTATAATCAATTACAATGTTAAGGCGAATATTGGAATTACCATAAAAAGAATGAATCGCTTTATCAAAGGCAGGCTTGATAAAATGATCGTGTTTCAATTTCCACGAAGCTTTGAAAATCATGGTAAACAATATCTCAAAAATCTCGTTTAGCCTTGATATTGGAATTGATGCTATCAGGATCGCAGCGACCTACTCGTTACTCGCAATTAATTTTAATACGCACGTCGAACGACGAGCCGCGGGCAAGACTAACAAGCGACTCGGCGAACATCCCGACCTAACGCGAGGAATCAAAGTGCTCGTTTGAACCGGTGGCTGTACCAAGTTACGTTAAATAGAGAGAAGTCTTTAATCAACGGTTGGGAAATTCAGCCGGAAAGTTCGCGTTCACGGATCTCGTAGGAATTGCTTTTGGCAGTGGCTTCTGCATCGCGACACGATGAATATGTATTTGTCAGAAGTTCTCAAACAATATGTCATCGCGACAAATCAGACGGGATCGTAATGAACGCCGCACCGCCACCTACACTCAACCCGCATTATGTGAACCGTCACCAGAAACGGAACAACAAGCCAGCGTGCAAATTGTTGTCCTAATTTATCGGTCTCGGTCCGGCTATCTAAAACGATTACATTATTCTCTGAATAAATGTGGAAACATATTCACTTATCTCCACGGTGTAGGATACTGAGATACTGCATAACCTTTATGTACGTTCTCAAGTCTCGTTAATTGATTATTAATGATTCTATAGAAACTTATTGAAATCGATAGAATTAATTAGTATTTTTAGTGAAACCGATAGAAAGATTTTGTATCTATTAAAAGTATAGTAAAACCACGTTTATCCGAAACAGTTCGTGCTTAGCGTTAGTTATACGATATCATAGGTGTTTTCTGTCCGAAGGAACAATAAAAATATAGAGGGATGGGGATAGTAGATGAACTATTATCCAAACACTGGATTTAAGGGGCTAGGGTAATCACGTGACTTTTCTAACACGCGTCGGTAAAATTTTGACGTTTTTTTGCTCTGTTTTATCGATAACCAGGCAAAACTAGTGCAAAATATGAGTTTACGGGAATACACTTTTCGTTCTTATATGAGAATATTTTTCGTTCGTCAGATACCTCTTCAGAAAGAGGAAAGTCAAGTCTGACGCGGACTACTCTCTTAAAAACAGCAGGAAGGACATAACAGATGAGTCTCTATCCGATCTATTGGGTCTTACGAACTGTCTTGTTCCCCGAACAGTTCGGATAAACAAGGTTCTACTGCATTAGAAATTCTTTCCAACATCTCACGATACTATTTGAAGCTGGTCCAAGGCACAATTATTGCAGCTCGTAGCAGCGATTACTGTTTCACGGGCGAAACTTGGATGGCAAGAACAAGGGGACTCGCTATCAAGCAACGAGAGAGTGGTGTTCTAAAGTATCAAACGTGGAGATTTATTCGGTTTACGTGCTTAAAGTCCCTGGGAGATATTATACCTGAGAAATTTCGTTCCCGGAACCGAAGAAACACGTGCCGACGATAAATTGTATCGGACTGCGTTTGTCTTTATCGAAACCGGGCCAGTAAATCGAAACGTATAACGTGTCTCCTCGTTTTATTGACACCGCTTTGCTAATGGCCGCTCGCCGTTTTGCTGGTAACGGCATTGAATATCCGGGCACGTCTTTTAACAACGTCGCGATACGTCTTCGTTATTGGAACCGTGTTCGGGAATCGACTGAATAAGAAACGACGTAGCATTTATAAGTTACACGACATTTTTATCGCCATCGAATTTTGATGAATACTTACTTCCTTATGAATGTTATCTAAATGTAATCTATTTTTATTTGCGACAGTGTAGACAAACGAGATGACAAAGATTATAAATTGTATTAAAAGATGATCTGTGTATAAAATAGTGTATGTATAATAAATTGTTGAAATAATAGCAGTTATTCAACAAAACAATTTCACAGCGAAAAATGCTAGAGGGAAATAAAAATAGCGGTAGACAGTTAAGCAATCGCTTTTTGGTGCGAATTATTATTTATCCGACTGGCTCGGTGATCGTAGAGTAGAGCGAGCCGAGTAATAAACGTTAACGACAAAAATGGGAATCAGTTGATTTGCAAAGCGGTTTTAATTTTAAGCGAATTGTTCCGTCCGTTCAACGGAAAAAATAGAGTTTATGACCGGTTAGCATTAAAAGGGATTAACTCGTCACTACATAGCATTTTCCAGTCATACAGGAAAAGGAAACAGAGTTGCCTCGAAGCAAAAGGCACTTCAACGCATTTCCAAGAACCGATTGCCAGCCCACGCGAAGGACAAGGCCCATTGTCTCGTCAAGCGTTGGAGATCTGTATACATTTTCCAACGGTTCTCCACCCCTCTTCAGGCCAAGACTTTACAAAGGGAAAAGAGAGAACGGTTATCTCAGGGAGCGGACTGATTGGGCCTCAACGCTTAAAAATCACCAATCAGGGTGTATTTTCCAACTCCGCTGTCCCACTACAGTCTGTTTGAGGGTTGGACGGTTAGTTTCGAAGGAGCATTCGAGCAGTCATCAAGTAGAGTTAGTAAGAAGAGTTCGTGAGAGGAGTTAGTAAGAACAAGAGTGCGTGCAACATACGAAATCTCTGGGCATCGTGCGGCCCTCGGCCACCATTCAGGCTTGTGGAATCACAACGGATTCCCTCAACGACATTTGCCTATCATTCGAGGCATAATTCTCAGTTAACTGGACGACATGTGCCGATCGCATTGAGGCCTCATTCCCAGTCAACTGGTTACATTTGCCGACCGATTCAAGGCATGATCTTCTGTGCAGTTTCGACGTCATTGCCAATCGCATTGAGGCATTTTGACATGAGTTTCCTCCTGCCAGCATACGGGCAGATCAAAGATCGTACTAGTGATATCCATTTTTTACCATCTGTTCGTTAAACGTCTGATTAATCGTAAGCAAATCAAATGTAAAAATAAACTAGGGTTTTTTATGCCGAATGGCTTTTTCCCTCAAATCTGTGTTATTTATTTCAAGCCAGAGAAATCGAATTACGCATAACTAACCTGTCTTACCACCTACGATACGATTAGGTCATAATATTTATAAAATAGTGGGAATCAAATTACCTTTGATTTTCACACGCGGTTCTGAACAACGAACGTTCAAGGTTGTTCGAAACACGAATCGCATTGTTGCTTTTGCCCGTTGGACAAACTTTGAACAATGCTCGGTTAAAAAAATGCTTTCAATGCGTTCGAAAATTCTTTCTCACTCTGAATGATGACATTGCCGCATATTTAACTTTCGAACACCGTTACATGTAATGTAACACGTGTATCCCGAAACGTGAAATGAAATTGGATGAAGTCAATGAATTGCAAAAATAATAAAATAACGTCCATCGGTATTTCTTATTCATATTTACGATATTGCATGTTTAATTTCATATTGTATATGTATTTCATTGTTTATTTAAATATACGTATTGTTATCGTTACAAAATACTCTTGATCACAGCAGGAATTTTACTTCGATTAAAATAGCAGATGATATTAAATAAAAAATATTTTTTTTTATAATTTAATCTACCTGTCTATTCCTCACACTTAATGTTCACTTGGATTCAGTATTGTTGGAAAATGAATTAACTTATCGCTATTAATACACATAACTTAGTACCAAACACAACAATCCTATCTTGCGAGAAATATTCTTACACATCTTCCTATCTACTCATCCTATCCGTAATTTTCATCCTTATCCTGTTTTAACCATTGAACTTCGATTACCCGCAACTAGTTATAAGGACATTCAAAAATTGTACAAGAGATTCCCGGAGTACGTGACTTGTATGTGGACATATACCGGCCTAATAAAGTTCCAGAGTTTCAACTGAAGACTTGTTACATTTCATTCCAACTCTGCAGTTCAACAGTATTGCGATTAGTTTAGATTGTTTAATGAAAATAAACTATAGACATAAATTTTCTAATGAAGTATTGGAACAATGACTGTTCTACACTTTTCAATGTGATTAAAAATAATTTACTATAAATCGTCCTTTAATCGTTATAAAAATATCAACCATACAATGTCCGTCATATAAAACATTAGAAACAGAATTTTTAGTTTCAAATAGCTTACCGTATTATTTTGGGAAAAAAAGAATTAATACGAGTTTGAGATGTTTTCGCACCAATTTTTTCTCCATACATGCTGGCCTTTTCACGTGGCCGTAGTTTAACGCAGTCACACTCTCACTGCAAATTCACAACGGCGAAACAAAGGCGTATTGTTTTCGTAAAATCCGAAATTACTTTTCAAATATTCGACCTGCCTGTATCACTGTTAATTCAAATATTCGAAGTTAGTCTTTGACAAATTTTAATCTCATCTATACATATATGTATTACATACAGATTAATGATTAATAGGTCGTGAATGAGGAGGCAGCCAAAAGATATGAGTAATAAAATAAGTATAACAATTTGTTGCAAAGATTATCGAATGTTACGTCACTCACATTTGCCTGAGTCCTGCGAGCGAGAAAACGAATACGTATATATTCTTAATTAGTCGCACAGATTGTTTGCTCTATGAACAAACTAATGCACAAAGGAATAGTGAAAAAACGGCCCTTTGAAGCAACTACAAAGGACTTTTTTAATTTTTGTCTTTAAAAGATATTTTCTCCACGCTTTACGTTATAAAAACGTAATTTTCCCTTAACATACCTCTCAATGTTACATTTAACAAAAATGTTTCATCTCCACAATACAAATTTCCACGAGAAGCTAAAGGTTTAAAAAAAGTTGCAAAGCTAAAAAACAAAAAATGCTCCCTAAGAGTATACGAATGTAAATTTCATAATTTATACTACTAACTGTATTATAAACTCTGCATGAGTGGATATTGTATTCTGCATGAACGCGCTTATTTCTATGCATCATCAAATACTCACGACTTGCGGTTACATTCGATCCACTAGTAGGAAGAAATCTGCATTGGGACCTTACCTGAAACAAGGAAAAGAAAGTAATGTTTATTGTCGCGAATGAGATAAGCAAAATCGATGTACTGGTTACATATAGTAATTATACCAATGATTATGTATGCCATTGATAAATTGTAAGTCGACGGAGGATGGAATGACTAGGAAAATTCAAAGCACATTAGCATTTTACGAAGAGAAACGAGAAACATGTAAAATATATATATATAATAAAAAGACGTCAAA
>NW_017140401.1:354325-363884 GCF_001652005.2 Ceratina calcarata
AACAACACAGGAAAAAACACTACATTCGACGTATTATAAATTCACATCGAAAATAGGTTCGGAATTTTATGAAATCAGTACCAAATCCAGAAATCCATCATATTAAAAAAATTATCTTAAAAACGAAACAGAAGGAGATAATAACTTTTCTAATGGCAAATGGAAACTCAATGAAAATACATGAAACAATGGACAAAACAGAAGTGATGTTGGATGAGACGATCAGAAAAAATAACAAAAGCGCATCGCGGACAAAAGGGGTCAGGTCACGGCCGCCGCTACCGTGGTTAGGTACATATTGAGGCAACTAATTCCGCGTTTGCGTTCTGTTCAAGTTTACAACCCGGCCATTGTCACCTCTCGACAGCGCGGCAGCCCTTAATTTAGCCGAGTCTAAGGGCGTAACAGCTCGTTGCGAGAGCCGACCCCCGATTATTAGACGCCATTAAACCGTTCCCTACCGGCGGGATAATCGTATCACGGGTGTCCTCTGGAGTCTCCCGCAAAAGGGGCTATGATTGTAAGCGGCGCCGGGTAACAGGGATGTATGGAATGCACGCGACATGCTCGACCGCGTTGATGCTCTTCCGACGGTCTTTTCAGACCCTCCACAAGCTGCTTTCAATTTCGATGAGCCATAAGGATCAATTTGGCTCTATGCGCGATTCAAATTTTATAAAATACGTATGAACGAATGGAGAAGAGTTTACTTAAGAAAATTGTTACTGAAGCCTCGCGTTATATGGGTTATAGAGTAGAGTATCAACTTGTAGCAAGATAGAGTAGGTAGAGAAATGTACTTTAGTGTTTCAAACGCTTTAAAGAAATAGTCTCAAACGAATTAAATACTTCAAAATTAGAAATCTCAACCAATAGAAAAGTATTAATTCAAACAATAGTCATAAATTTTAACGCGCAATTATTATTAAGTTGCGAAAAAAATGATTACTACAATGGAATGGATCGTGTTCCACAATCTAGAGAGTGTGAAACTGCGCAAAGGCGATCGGAAAGAGAGAAAAAAATGGATACCTTTGAAAACAATTATAAAAGAAGGATGAAGCGATGGCCGCGGACATTCCCCGGAAGAATTATAATGGAAGAGAGAATAGATATAATAGCGGCGCGGTTGAAAAAGAACGGGGCAAAGAGAAAAGGAGGCTGGAGGTTAGTTAAAGAAAGAGAAAACGAGGGTTGGCCACCCATAAAGGCGGAGCGAGGGGGGTGAGCGGTTTGCGCAGCGCCAATTCATCAACCACACGACTCCCTGGCACGGGGCAGAGCAGCAGACCGCGGCGAGCCATTTCATCGTTCATCCTCATCAGCAATGGTTGCCAAGAATCAGGCTGGGTGAGCCCCTGGTCGCGGAAACAATTCCGTCGTCGGTATACGCTTTCCCAGCGATGAGTCGCATTATTTCCATCTCTGATAGCTCGATCTTATCCTCGACCACGGGAGACAGAAGGAAAAAGAAGATTCTTCTCCCTGAACGAGCCGGGCATGATCAGCGCCAGTCGTCGATTACAGACAGGGTAATTATTTCCGATGGAACGGCGAGTCAAAGCCACGGAAACGAATCGAGCAACCTTCGATTCCGGCGCACGTGGTATATAATCCGTTGAAAAGTAAGCCCGGATGCGATGCACCGCGCTTACGCTCGATAAACGTTTTTTTCTTTTTCTTTCCTTCAAACGCGAATCTTTTCCCTGCCTTTTCATCGATTCGCTTTTACCTGTTCGAGCGGCTCTTTTCCTTTCCTCGTGTTCGACCAACCAAGCTGTTTTCCTACTTTGCGAATAATTTCTTCGATGAAATGATTGAGCTCGCTATATTTTATCAGCCTAATGGAAAATCAGAACTTTTAATATTCGCCTTTTTATTTCGATATTATTTCAATAAGTTACTGGATCTTCGTAAACAGTCGAATCATAAACTCTGCAAGATAGAACAATTTGTATAGCGTCCGTTGCTGGTAGTAGTATAAGTCGTGCATAAGTCAGACATAATCTGTGGATTCGTCAACCTATACCTACAAGATTTCTATTCATTTCTTCCAAAACACGGCAAGTGCATTATTGTTATAATCGACGATTGTATAAAATTATTACAAAAATTATTTACGATTAATTGTATATGTTTAAAAGCAGTCACACCAGCTATTCATAAATAGTCTAAACTCATAAAAATAAAACAATGTATATGTATACGACTCTCGTTGGTAGTAGTATAAGTCGTGATCAAGTCAAATAATCTAAATGCAGTGAATTCTTCGAACTCTGCAAAATGTATATTCATTTTTTTTCATGATACGAGAGAGTGCATCGCCGTGTCGCGATCAACACAATATACACTGCAGCAAGTTACGCTCGTTCACCGTTTATTGAAACGGGTGACTTGCCAAAATGGTGAGTATTGTGAAGATCTGGACGCATTGTGAGCGACACCCAGCTGGCAGTCTGGGCGTCGTCGCGTCGCTTTACAACGCGGTTCATTTTCCTGGCCAGGTCGGCGTGAAAAATGAAGCGGAGAAACCAATTCGCGTGTTACTCTCCTCGCCGCTTGTGTTCCTTCTCGAGTCCGATGACAATGCGCGATCCTCGAATCGCCGAGTCATCACGGGGAAATTAGACGCCGTGTCGGACTGACTTTCCCATTTTTATTCGCTTCCGGCACATTGCTTGCTAGTTGACGATGTTTCATAGCTGATATACAAGAAAACAACGGTCAGGTTTTCTGATTTAGCGCAGTGGTAATAATTAATAAACGTAATTGAGATATTTGTCTGTCTGGAAACGCTTAGCCTTCGTGTAATAATTAACCAATTTATACGAAATAATTTATAACACAGAGTAAATCGCAATAACAATTATTTATCCAATACGAAACCGATTTACTATCAATCAATAGGACCACGTTATCAAGTAAATACATTCCGTCACACGTTTACCGAAAACAGATGCAAGTGCAAAACTGCTGATCGTGTCAAGAATATGTATATGTACATATATATGTATACGTTGTATTGTCCAGAACACAGCGGAGAAATTACAGGTTTAATTATAATAATTGGTACAATATTCCATTTGTCCGATATACATTGGGATCGAACGCATACAAATAAAAGTGCAATAAATATTATTAATTTTCTTGTTTGGAGCAGTGTGAAAATTTTTACGTTAACTGGTTTTCGCGTTATTTAGGCAAACGGGATCTTCCCCCGCGCAAGATGAGATAGCGAACGTGCAGCTGACGATGTTGGGAAATTCAACGAATAACCGAAAATGCCATTACGGCGGGCGAAAGTGGGTGGCAGGAGCGATTGTTATTACAGGGCCGCGATTATCGTGGCACCGCGCCGCGATAGCTGGAGTGAACGCACTGCCGGCCGCGCGAAATAAATTCTTTCGAACGATTTCACTCGCGAGAATCGGTTGAACGCGCGTAATCAAAAATCACGACGCGAGCCGAGCACACGAATTTTCGGCAACGAATGCCGCACCGCGCCGGCTTTAATCCGCTAATTATACCGACGAGTGGGCACCCTTTGACGGGAAAACTCCAACGACCGGTTGATAGTGTGCAACAGATCCGTCTGTTGGTAGTAGCTCGATTTTCTTTGTGGTTTTTTAATCGCCAACAAAATAACGCCGTTCTGTGATTAAACGGGCCATCGATTTAATTTGGACCAGTTAAATGCTTCGTACAAAGACGGTTGGTTTTATTATGTGCACTAATGAAATAAAAAACGATCGATTTGAACTTCCAGTGTGTCATCGATGTGGAAGTTTCGTATAGACTGGTTCATACTTCAAGAAAATAAACCGTGTCTTAGGACTTATTAAATGTTAGAATATAATATTGTAGATAGACTGAGAATTTTATGTGGAAATTGTACAAAATGTTTATCATAATATTTGAAGCAGAAACTGAACTTCTTACAAGTATCCATTTTTTGATTCACACTACAATTACTTCTGTTTCACACGAGAACCCGCAATCCAATTGAATAAAAATTGGACGCATTTAACAACTCCAACATGTCATTACATTTACTTAAATGAATGTCGAAATCAGTTTTCACAATATTGAACTCGAAGTATAAAAAAGATTAAGGAAAGCGATCATAAATCAAGTTAAAAAAATATCGCGTGTTAAGCCGGAGTTAAATGAAACGTAAGGAAAACGCTAGTAGCCGAGGAGGGTAATCCATAAGGGTGATGATCAGCTAGAATTTCTGGAAAAGTGCAAGCATCAAGAAAAGTTTTGGCGATGTAGACGATAAATTACCGTGGGTGTACCCCGGCTGGCACAATGACTGGCTGCTTAGATTTATGAGTGGTGTATACCAAGGAGCCATCTCTTTTAACCTGGCTCCGTTAACTTTAATAACACTGCCGCGACTTTTACTAGTAACGTGATTATTTTAGGTTACAGCTACTTACACATGTCATAAATTTGATGAAAATTAGATTAATAATTTGTTATACGTAATACGTATATATTCAATGTTTGTTTTTAATGAACTGATATCACTGATAAAATAAAATCCAGATTTATTAAATAAAAATTTCATCTATTATTTAAAGACTATGACATGCGTCCAGTTTTTAATATTTCACGTGTAATGCAAAATTTTGTTTGAAACCCATAAAATCTGCAATTTAATTATACCAGTAAATATTTTACCTATCTATGTGATCGTAAATGTAATATGCAAGTAACTTTTCAAGTACCCTTGTCGTTCAGTTAATTAATTCCCGTTCATCGAAATTTCAGAACTTCGAATGAAGTCGAAGAGTAGAACTCGAAGTAGGTTGCACGATGAAACTCGGAACGTCATGTCTGTACCAAGTTGAACGAGCGAACTTTTTAGGTGTGACATCTAACATTGATATTTTGATATATCATATATTATATATTATGTATTCCCTGCTTCATCAATGTGTAAATAAATCGTTAATATGTAAATAAGTACTCTTTATTTCCCTTCATTTAAATTATGATTATTAAATGTTTTCCCTTCATTTAAATTATGATTATTAAAAATGATTGCCAAGTCTCAACACGTTAAACACGTCCAGTGAGTATCAAAAGTATTGGCACATTAATGCTTACCTTTTCAAATATAAATTTATTTTGAGACTAGTTGTAACATGTTGTGAAAACTATAAAAATTTTACACATAATACAACAATGTCCGAGGACGCCAGGATTATTCTTTTGCATCATCTCTGACTTCTTCTTCTGTAAATACAGAAAGGTGGCAAGAAGATTATATTAGTTTCAATAAAGCAAGGATAGAGATAATGACAATTGACTCAATAATCGTTGGAAACTCTTCTCCGTCGACTATCTTCGACACCTGCTCCACGGTTATCATCCCGGTCGAGATATTTTGAAGTTTAATTCTCTACACGCTTATCTCGCCTGGTACAGTGGTATTTCAGTCTCGGTACGGTTTTAAAGGAGAGGAATAAAGTGATCCATAGCGAAGGCGAAGAGGAATTATGTCGCTTTTATTCCAGGCTCGAAACAAAAGCGTTAATTAAATAAAAAGAAAGTCGTCGCCGTCCTCGTGCAAGATCCGACGATAAAGGCGCTGTTTCATTAAGGATAACTCGAGCTGCGTTTATCTCTCTATTTATCATTCACCTGTACATGCGAGCAGAACTTCGTCGCGGCTGTTACGTTGCAAGAATAAACTCATAAAGTCCGATAAGGAATTTCATTTATCAATTCAGGCTTAATTATATTCTTTATTTCCTTCAAGTCAATCTATGATATAGACTAATGCACAACAATGACTACGATTTTGTTTGGTTATTAACGATTTTGGTACACAAAATAACATTTCAAAGAACGAATTGCACCTTAAACTTGATCATGCACTTTCAAGAACAATTTTACCATAAATAAAATTGGCATCGATCTTAAAAATCTGTTATACAAGGTTTTATTACATCTTCAGGTAAAAAAGCAATTGTTATGATGACGGCCAGTTGTAATTTTTGTTCATTATGTATTACACTTATCTCTATCATTTCTTAAGGAAAAGTTATTCTGCCTTAAGGATTGTACGGATACCTTCAATGCCTAGTGTATGCTCTCAATGAAAGGTTATAAATATAAACACCACTTTGGTCGCGGCACTCGATTTTCACCAAATCTCGTTTTATGTATATTATATAATAGCTGTCGTGATAACGATCTCGTCCCAGCTAACGACCGGCAGTTTATCAATTCGCGATGAAGCGCGTTATATCTTGCCGTTAGTTTTGATCGATTTTAACAGACGAAGGAAAAAAGAGTTTGAACACGACTTTAATACGTATGTTTTTTGAGAAAATAAGAAACAAATCAAAAATTGTTTCGTAACAAGAAATAACAGATTTTGTTCATTTGTTTCAATAAAACTGAATTATATTCCCCATAACCCATTCGATGTGGAATGTCGTAACATCTTCAGTACAGCAATTTCTTATACTGCATCATTGTTTAATTGGTTTTATAAAATAATCTTAATGAATTGCGTTTACACTGTGGTGGCAAATTTTTATTATTGCTTTCTATTAGCTAGTTTAAATTGATTCCATACAACAGAAGTCTCTTGATTCTGAAGACATGCAGTTTGATTCTTTGACATTGAAAAGCCTCAAAACTATCAAATAGTAATAATATAATAACAGGAATAATAAATAACAGTGAACATCATGTTTTAAGCAATTATATTATACCTTTAAAAAAGTATAAAAATCTGTTCTGCAAAAGTATCCAATTTACTCTTTTAATTTATTAATAAACGGATTGCGGATTTTTGTACAAAATTACGTTTTCTGAAAAGTGCACATCGAGAAATGTAATATACAATAGGTACATTATTTCACATACAAATTTTCTGTAATTGCATAAAAATTCGCAGTCTACTAATAAGAAACACAATGGCTATTTCTGAAAAAATTTTAAATATACAGGGCAGAACATTGAAATTAAGATCTGTCCTTATAGACAAAGTATGTATGAGCAATGTAAGTATAGAGTGTCGTACTAATTAGTATATAAATTATTGTATTAAATATTGTATCAATTACTAATTATTGCATCGAGCATTGTATTAAATATTACAACAATTATTACATAAACTACCATGTGAAATATAATATTAATTTTTTGTTTTACCAATTAATATATTAAACAATATGTATAATTTATATAAATTACTATATAAATATCTCTAAATCAGAATGCGTGGAAGACAAAATAAAACAAACTTAAATCACATTAAGCGTGTCTAAAGAAAATTGATTCACCGAGATTGGTTCCGACGTGGATACAATGTCGGGCGTATTTTATTAATCTGTCGCTGGCAACGGCAGCGAACTCGTTCAGGTTGGTATTCGTTGATACATACGCATTTAAGTGTAGCGCGAGTCGCTCTCGGAACGCGAGCGCGCGTTTCACGAATCAGCTCTTTGACGTCCGCTTCCGCAAATATTTGACGCGACGACTGACAGCGCACCGCGAACACTTACAGGTTTGTAACGCGCGACGCCAATATTGGCTGGCCAAACAGCAAAACATTCTGAAACATTTATCCTGGAAACAGTCGACGCGCGTACATTCGCGTTCACAAGTCACGGCACGATCTGTAACAATAGTGCACTTTAATCAAACTGATCTTATAATAACGATAATGGTTTATTTACTGATCCTGGTAATCCGAATATAACGATTTATAACAGTTTATATTTTAAGAAACAAAAATTGTTTGTTTCGAAACGTTTTCTTGTCAATTAATAAGCAGTTAAGAACATAAAAAATAAAATTAAACACATTTTCCTAATTGAAAATCCTCCAGTAAGAATTGGAATTACGAAACAATTACAAGATAGGTAAAAATTTACTTTATTCAAATTCACAAAATTCATTATATCTTCTTTCAGTCAGTTTAAGTAACATACAATATGTATAATTACTGAAAGTACACGTTCATGTAAAATCTGTTAAAAATGATTTTGTCCTAAAAACTATCCAACAATTTATGAATTGGAGTGTACGTGTCTCGATTTCCAGGGCACGTGTATTTAAACATCGCAGCGTGGCGGTCGATTCGGAATTCACGCGGCCGCGTAGTTCGATCGGGACTCAGCTAGGTAGTCATAACGCTCGATAAGCTAATATCGCATCGTCAAATAATAAAATGTCGCGCGCCGGTTTGCATAATGCGGTTTTATTAGTTGATAGGGATTTCGTTCCAATGGATTTTGAATATGGCTGCAAACACATACATAGAGTTTCCCATCGAGAGATCTCGATGCGCCGTTTATTATTAGAAATGCCATGAACTGCTATTTGTGAATGATGTTTCGTCATGCAGAATAAACAACATAGTCGTTCTTTGCACACTTCACATAATTTATGTAAATTATGTATGGTAATTATGAGTTTAGTGACATAAGTGATGACAATTACATAAGTCAGAAAACAGAACATACGAGATAAAAAAGATCAAAAGATAAAAAAGATTATAAGTGAAATTAAATCACTATCGTGATCATGATTCTGCAATCATCGCGGTGAATCATTGTTATTGATTCTGCACGTCATTTCTGTTGATACGATTTTCGAGTCCCGCAAGCAGAAATCACAGAGAAGAGATTACTAAAGAGTGGCAGCTTTATAGGACTTTATGTCGCTCGAAAAAGTCGCACGAAATGCAAGCGGCCCGTACATTAGTATTCGCGTCTTCCCTGCGGTTCGTTCACACAACATCCACTCCCCGGAAGAATGAGAATGGATATCGTTCGCTTTTCCTACCCTCTTGTATTTTGCTGTACTCGAGGCTCCATATCCTCGTCCCCGTTGCGTCCTCCCGATCCAATACAATCCTGTCGCACCATTCTGTTGTCGAGCAACCAGTTTTCCTCGACCTTCGTGCTTTCCCGCCCCTGTTTGCCCCGTTTTGTCCTTCCCCGCGCCGAGTGTCGCGCACGCATTGCACGCTTCACCCTACTGCGTTCCATCGCATTCGCGTTGATGTCGTTGTTTCGCCCGCGGCTACGAGACTCAAGGCAAATTCAAAATGACTTTCATAAGCCTTTAACGTTCAATGGCTTAATGAAGACGAATTGACAAGATTTAATTCGGTTGGTCCAATAAAATTGATTGCAGGCCGAGGTCATTTCAAATTGTAAACTCATTTTAAATCGTGTGCTTCATTACTCTCACCTCTTTAACAGCTTTGACTAGCTCGGCTACATAATATACTTCCCAGCAAGGTCGTTTCAATACATTAGTTGTACACTTAAGGTATTAATCTTGCAATATCGCATGAGTACTATTGTAATTGTTTACGAGAACCCTTTATTAAACACAATAACCTTCTTGTTAATTGCGTGGTACAGCAATAATTACGAGCCGGAACAATGCGTTGGTAATTCACCAAGGATTTTTAGTAAACTTTAATTTTTATGAGCATGTTCGATCAGACTCGTTTTTTCCATTTAAAAAACTAATTATGATGCATTGATACTAGGAAGTATTTAACGGTTAAGAACAAATA
>NW_017140401.1:364194-366782 GCF_001652005.2 Ceratina calcarata
AAATTATATATCACAGTTCTGTGATTGTAAAAGTGATATTTTGTGATACTAATTCAAATTAGCAATTATAGTTGTACATATACATTTTGCATATTCACTAACGGCATTGCAGGATGGGTAATAAACTGGTTTATATTGATTGTTTTACCTTTGGGCGAACTCTGCCAGTTCGTTGTCCCACGCCTGAAGAAATATTTTTTGTTCTCTATTAAGTTTGTCCATTGCATGTTAAATTAAGTACACTTGAAATAATCTTTGACCAATGCTGGGTAAACTCGTAGTGGAAATGCAGCCATTTTTGTTTTTAACATTGTTAGATCCAAATATTATATTCTGCTATACTATGTGATCAGCATTGTACTGTAGTCTATTAAATGTGATATCATAGACAAATAACTAATAGGGAATTAGTATCCAACGGAAATAGATGTTCATTTAGTCTGTGTCAGGTATAAATTAAACGATCCTGTCTAGCATCTCACCTTGCTAAATGTAATGAAATATTCTATGATCGTCAGTAGCGAGAAGTTATGAAGTATATATTTAGGATAACATAAATTATGTACTTATATTCTTTCGTGATATTACGTGTATTGTTAGATGATATTTCGTATCTAAAAATTATGTTTGGTATGTATATATTACAGATACCTACTACAACAACATTAATATGAATCACGAGGACCCAGATTTGGTCTCGCTTTGTTATTTATGATTGACTGTCTGCGTCTTAATACAATTACATTGCTGTATAAAGAAAATCTACCAATACTTGGAGTTTCAATATTCTCGTAAAGTTTCAATTTATTTGCAAGTTCAATATTATTTACGTAATTAATCGTTACGTTAATCAAAGTATGATTAGAGGACTATAATTGTGAATTAATAATTAGTTTTCGATTATACCATCATGCGCATGTTAGACGCAGGAGGTTGCAGTCTCGGATTTCTTCTGTCATTCTGTCCCAAAGCAACTCTTATTGTGATTTCATTATGCGTATTAAGGATTTCGTTTTTTCTTGTCCATTTAAACCCCACCTACGAACTGTCTTAGATGCGGCATTTGGTACTGCATCCTGTATAAATATAATTTCACGCTTTTTAAAAGTACTTTAAGGCTAAAATAATGTTATAAGTTAACGTTTTTTTTCTATTAGAAAAATTGTATTAAAAAAATTGTCTCACATGGAGGCTGTATTAGACAAGGGAACAACTAACTTGCCGAGGAAATTGCCAGAAATTGCAAATTCATCCAAGTTGATTTACAAGAGTGCATGATTTCAACCTGACATTCTTATTCTCACAATAGACTTTTTATTACTCAATTAGCAAAGGTTTTCCGATCATTTTACAAACGAACTATTTTAAAGGTTGTAATGTCCTATTGTAATTTCCTGCTTTTTGTGAACACTACATGGAACGTTTATTATCAGTATGAATAATTTTATACACATATAGATGTATACAACAATGATGCAAATGTATACATCTTCAAAACTGTATCCCAAAACTAGTAGATCGCATTTCCTATACTCTTTGCAGGAATATGCAAAAGGTATCCGGTTCGAAAGGATAAACTTTTAATAGAGATCGTTAATCTTATGTACAAAAATTGGTTGGTTGGAAAAAGTGGAGCCGGATAGAGAAACGGGGCTTGGAAATAACTTCGTGCTTCGTTCGTTTTCAATGAATCGCGTCATTCAAACTGGGCCTGCCCTATTTACCCGGATACGAAATTTTTCTCTCTCTACATTTCAAACGGCGTAGCTTGAAGATTATGATATCATTATTCGAAGTACGATTCTTGAATTGAACTTCCAGGTACTGTTAACAGTCCGAAGACGAGGTAAAGAGAACGAGTGAAAAAACGGTAGAGGCGGTTAAGTTCCATTCGGATTCGTCGGCGGTGAAGAGAAAATAAGAAATCGACAATTTTCTGTCACGGGTTGGTCGTAGGTATCGTGAATCCGTAAAGGGACCGGGAAAAAGACGAGCCACGAAGACTATTACGTCGGGGACTTCGTAAAAACGCGAGTTAAAGAGTAAAGGCGCTTGACGTGGAAGTCGAGCTCGTGGAAAACGCGAGGTCGGGCCCTTGCCTTATAGAAACGTTGACGAGGAGGCGTGGCTTGGCCCTATTTATGGAACTAACGTCGATAGCGGCGGCTAAAGAGAGCTACACGCGAAATTAGAGGCGATTCATGATACGGATAATTCTCCCGTTGTTCCTTTTCGTACACGGCCACGTGCCGCCTTCCGTTACGACAACGTTAACGCCATTACCGATTTTATACATATAACCCTGACAATATTCTCATCGACGTTACTTTAAGCATATTATTGACATTTTTAGTGTACGTTGCAAATTATATGTATTCACGATAATGTAGTGTTAATAAACTTCAATTGGACTAAATCAAACAGTTAAAAACAACAAATATGTGTTCTACTATAGCAATCATATTGAGGTTATTTTATTTGTTTTTAATACAAAGAAATAAAATAAACGAACAGAAACCATATTCCTGGTTCACAATGAAACCCAGAATACAAATGTCGCTTATTTTCCCTTGGGGTCCGGAAAGAGC
>NW_017140401.1:367044-368766 GCF_001652005.2 Ceratina calcarata
ACATAAATTATGTACTTATATTCTTTCGTGATATTACGTGTATTGTTAGATGATATTTCGTATCTAAAAATTATGTTTGGTATGTATATATTACAGATACCTACTACAACAACATTAATATGAATCACGAGGACCCAGATTTGGTCTCGCTTTGTTATTTATGATTGACTGTCTGCGTCTTAATACAATTACATTGCTGTATAAAGAAAATCTACCAATACTTGGAGTTTCAATATTCTCGTAAAGTTTCAATTTATTTGCAAGTTCAATATTATTTACGTAATTAATCGTTACGTTAATCAAAGTATGATTAGAGGACTATAATTGTGAATTAATAATTAGTTTTCGATTATACCATCATGCGCATGTTAGACGCAGGAGGTTGCAGTCTCGGATTTCTTCTGTCATTCTGTCCCAAAGCAACTCTTATTGTGATTTCATTATGCGTATTAAGGATTTCGTTTTTTCTTGTCCATTTAAACCCCACCTACGAACTGTCTTAGATGCGGCATTTGGTACTGCATCCTGTATAAATATAATTTCACGCTTTTTAAAAGTACTTTAAGGCTAAAATAATGTTATAAGTTAACGTTTTTTTTCTATTAGAAAAATTGTATTAAAAAAATTGTCTCACATGGAGGCTGTATTAGACAAGGGAACACACAAGTAGGGTGATCACTTTGTACTAACCGGAAAATTGCACAATACGAGGTTCTCTTCTTGGCGTCGTCTGCACACTGTACTATTTTTGCAAGAACGGGAACCCCAAATTAGGTCCACCAAAGATGCAACTATAAATACAAAATGAAGAAATCTCATGGCCGCGAACTGTTCGAAAGACACGCGAAAATTGTATTTATTAATCACCTTATCGATACTTTTTTGTTTCATCTTATTCAACAGGTTTTAAATTAAAATTCTGCTGAGAATCTATTAATTTTGATTTTTAATATATGTATACTTGTTGTCAGGCTAAAAGCATCTGTATTTTAGATTATACAGACACGTTCCCAGCGTTATGTTATTCCGTCCCCGATAGAAGATGACGTGTCGCAAACCCATTTAACTACGAGTTGCGGCCACCGAGAACCCAGTTTTTGGCAACGTTTCCTACGGCGAACCTACATTCCCTTTGTGTCGCGAGGGAACATAGCTGGGTATTGCGGAAGGCACAAAGATTTCGGCCACTGATTTACTATCAAATGGTGTCACTACCTTCATATTCAAACGTAGCGCAATTTACAAAGTGAACGTATTGTAATTATAAACAGTAATTTCTAAACACAAATGCTGTTAGCAACAACGCAAGTTCAGATATGATGCATGATAATATTCGTATATTATCAGTTTGTCCCTTTAACAGTACTATAACTCGTTAACAGTTAGGACACCATGTTCAACAAACAGAAGTGCAACAAGTTTGTTAATAACCAATATGCTCATCATTTGAGTATTCTACGCATCATCAGTATTCATCTTGTCTTGTACCATTGATATTAACATTTAGATAAATTATTGTACAATTGGCTTTGCCAATAATATAGCTCCGTGAAGTTGACACCTCGAACTGCAAATTTTGACAAAAATCAAATTGAATTCGTTTATCCACGATTTATCCACGTTGGTCCAACCAAAATTTTCGTTTGTCCACCCCCAAAAAAAAGTTATTAAAAAAAGAAATTTTACCAGCACCCCTATGAAAATATTTTTTTTATGTAACTC
>NW_017140401.1:370992-374548 GCF_001652005.2 Ceratina calcarata
CCATTAATGTTCTTACGCGACATGATTAATTAATTGCGAAATTGAAAAAAATGATCTGGAACTGAATCTATCCCTAAATAATTTCAGTTTAATTCAAGTATAAGTTTTCTCTAAGGGGTGGACAAACGAATGCAATTTGATTTTTGTAAAAATTTGCAGTTGGGGGTGCCAACTTCACGGAGCTCAATAATATTACGTTGTGGATTAAATATGCATGTAGAAAAATTCGGTTTAAGTGTAAAATGCACATCAGTTTTGCAGGATGAAAGAAATCTCTATTCAGATATTATTTTTCAAGTTAACATCCTAAATGTTTTATTTCACATAGAAATCTACAGTCTAGTAATGGTTACCATTGCAAAAAGCGCAGCTTTACACGATGTATCTACGTTTCACTATTAATCAACAGGAATGTTTCCTAATTACAAGTAGTCCTCGGAACAACTTCTTAAACAGTTTACCGAGGGCACTCGAAATACATTACATAAAGATGCTGGCAACTGCGTAACTTGTGAAAGCTCGAAAAAATTAGAGCTCGGCGAGGCGCCGGATGAAGCCGAGGGAGTCAGTGTTCTCAAGATATTCAAATATTTAAGATTCCCTTTAGCATCCGCTGAACGTCATTAAAGCTTCGTTTGCCTGGGCATTAAGGGAAGCTTCATATTTGCCGTGGCCGCACCCGGACGAAAGAAAACTGCCGGAAGGAAGCGCGTACCGGGAGTGTTGCAGAATCTTTAATAAGGTGTAAACATCTTGAAGCGCGCGGAAATGGCGTATTTACTTATTCGTAAAGATGAGAATTCGCAAATCCGCACAAGTGGCGAATGCCTTGGCCAGGTCATCCTTTTCACCTTAAAGCTCTTACCATTTTTAGAGTCCACCATAATGGGCAAATCGTGTGGTTGAAGGTCAATAGTATGAAAGTCTGTAACAAGCTATTCTAAACTATTTCAGTTTCTTTATTTGCAGTACAATTTTATTAAAACTGTTCATAATTTATTATAGTAAATGTCCCAATTTGTGTTTACGTTACAGCTTCTACTTACTAGTATTTTCCTCTATAATTTTACACGTAATCTTAAACTAGTGAATAGAAATTGTGATATGAACAGAAACTGGGATACTTACTACATATGATATGAAAGCTCTAGTACTCTAGTCTCTAGTCATACACTGATGTCTATGAATTTTGTGGCTACAATGAAATTCATTGAATTAGTATATATCATATATTAGTATTATATTGTAACATTTTTTTATAACATAAGAATACATGTTTTAAAGCATTTCAGTATCGAGTGACGCGGTATAGCGAACCGAAGACAAGTTTGAGACTGAAGGTGTGGCAGCTTAGCTTGCCATCGGGAACCGCATCTGCAAGTTTACATTCATTTGATGATTTTCCAGATTTCATCAGGCGTAAGTTTATTTGGATTTATCTAAAATTACCAATATATGAATGAAAACTTGACGATTTACATTGATTTCATAACTTTCTCGAGTTGGTTTTCACAGGAATGGATGTTATTATTTTACGGCATAAAATTATCGTCATGAAATATTCGTTCTTGCCTAGCTTTTTACCTTTAACCAGTAAACACTGCATTCCTTTAGATAAAAGTTGTAAGCAAACAGTTGAATATTCGTTATAATCTGCTTTAATTGTATTCACAATTTTTTAGAAGATTAAAAATGTAGTTAGAATTTAGCGTGAACAAATTTAATTTCGCATTTCCGTAATTTTCCCTTAGATTTGCTTCACATCCGGTAAGCGCCGCTACTCAGTCGCGTGTAAACAATTCCGAGCGAAACACAAATGAATGTGGAATTATGCATGATACGAGAAACGCGTTTGCGCGTACATCCGCGGATCGTAATCGCGTTTCCTTTCTCAAACACAATTAATAATCCCGATGATTCCCGCTGCACAAATGTTATCAAGTAATCAATATTTCCCTTTTCCAGTTACCAATCAGTACTACAATTTCCTCACTCCGAAGTATTTTAAAATGTATTTTTTGTATTATACATATATGAAGAATATTTATAATATTTCATATATATGTAAAAGCACTTATATTGCTTACATTGTATATGTACAAATATTGTGGGGTCTGAATAAATTAAGTTATCAATAAGAATATTTAGACTAGTGTGTAATTTAAGATCGGGGCACGTGAGACGTGAACGATTTGCAGACAAGCGGCGATGGCTTGCAGACCCGTGTCCCAAGCAGTCGAAGATAACGTTAAGTTTATCGTTTAGCTTTTAGTGTGAACGAGAGAGAAAGAAAGGGATGATGGGGAACGTGAGACCTGGGCGAAAAGAAAAGCGGCAGTGTAGTGAGTTGAAAGAGAATGTAGCGTAGCAGAGTAGTATTGAGTAGTCAAGCAAATCTATATTTATATCAATCTGATTGAGTGGACATTTTTGTTTAATCAAACATATATATTTTTTCTTATTGTGTCTTACACGATCGCTTGATTTCACAAAACCTTCCAATCCCACAATATTTACATTACATCATTTATATTGTATACATAAAAAGACAAACGTTTTACGAACTGTATTTGCAATAATTTAACGATTTTTCCGCTGAAGAATCAATCTGAGAATCTGGAATTCAATTACTACTTAGATTACACACGATTCACGCGTTTTCCGATTTTACTTGACTTTCGTCGCCAGAGAAAATCGCAATATCGTCCCGTTGTTTGCCCTGTTTCCCTTTCACGGCAGACTGCGTCTTCCAATAAAACCGCACGACCCGGCGCGCGGCGCTTCGCCGAAATGGGAGAATCTTGATAACAGGAATCGTACACGCGACAGAGGCAAGAAAACCGAACAAGCTCTCCGCTCACGTAACGGACGAAGTTCATCCGGAACGGAGCTGTTGTGGCCAGAGTTAGGACTCTGCCCCTCGGACGTTCGTTAGGGTTTGTTTTTGCCCTGTGTCCGCCGAACACGGTTAACCGAAAGTACAAGTTTAGACGCGACGCTCTCTACTCTCTGTCTTTTTATTACCCTACAGACGATTACGCTTTCTCTTCTTGTTAACTATTCCTGGAATTGCACATTGTGGATAGACTACCGATTATCATGCAAAGTAAAAGTCTTATATAGTAAAAAAAAATTTCTTTTATTTTGGAAACGAGATATGCATTTTGCTGTTGATATGTCATGTGCTTCATCTGCTGTATGTTTTCTGCTTACAGACAGATTAATAGACGAGCATCATATAAACGAGATAGTCATTTTATTATTAATGTTTTCTACAAGTTCTGTTTTGCATAAAAATTTGTAATCTATACAAAAATATAAAAATAGAATGCAGAAGGAATAAACAGCTACTCTAATTAATACAAATGGTCATCGATGATGTCTTCATATTTTAACTTGTTTTTATCTTAACTGTGTTTATACTATACATCATGTTGCATACATCATGTTTGTTTATATGTTAGCAAAAATCTGAAAAGCGACTTAAGGATGTATAGGCTATATACTTAAACAATGCTAACATGTTGAATTTGTTATTATAAATTCCTATTACTAT